>NW_027133902.1:2500-314172 GCF_037392515.1 Haliotis asinina
CTAACCCTAACCCTAACCCTAACCCTAACCCTAACCCTAACCCTAACCCTAACCCTAACCCTAACCCTAACCCTAACCCTAACCCTAACCCTAACCCTAACCCTAACCCTAACCCTAACCCTAACCCTAACCCTAACCCTAACCCTAACCCTAACCCTAACCCTAACCCTAACCCTAACCCTAACCCTAACCCTAACCCTAACCCTAACCCTAACCCTAACCCTAACCCTAACCCTAACCCTAACCCTAACCCTAACCCTAACCCTAACCCTAACCCTAACCCTAACCCTAACCCTAACCCTAACCCTAACCCTAACCCTAACCCTAACCCTAACCCTAACCCTAACCCTAACCCTAACCCTAACCCTAACCCTAACCCTAACCCTAACCCTAACCCTAACCCTAACCCTAACCCTAACCCTAACCCTAACCCTAACCCTAACCCTAACCCTAACCCTAACCCTAACCCTAACCCTAACCCTAACCCTAACCCTAACCCTAACCCTAACCCTAACCCTAACCCTAACCCTAACCCTAACCCTAACCCTAACCCTAACCCTAACCCTAACCCTAACCCTAACCCTAACCCTAACCCTAACCCTAACCCTAACCCTAACCCTAACCCTAACCCTAACCCTAACCCTAACCCTAACCCTAACCCTAACCCTAACCCTAACCCTAACCCTAACCCTAACCCTAACCCTAACCCTAACCCTAACCCTAACCCTAACCCTAACCCTAACCCTAACCCTAACCCTAACCCTAACCCTAACCCTAACCCTAACCCTAACCCTAACCCTAACCCTAACCCTAACCCTAACCCTAACCCTAACCCTAACCCTAACCCTAACCCTAACCCTAACCCTAACCCTAACCCTAACCCTAACCCTAACCCTAACCCTAACCCTAACCCTAACCCTAACCCTAACCCTAACCCTAACCCTAACCCTAACCCTAACCCTAACCCTAACCCTAACCCTAACCCTAACCCTAACCCTAACCCTAACCCTAACCCTAACCCTAACCCTAACCCTAACCCTAACCCTAACCCTAACCCTAACCCTAACCCTAACCCTAACCCTAACCCTAACCCTAACCCTAACCCTAACCCTAACCCTAACCCTAACCCTAACCCTAACCCTAACCCTAACCCTAACCCTAACCCTAACCCTAACCCTAACCCTAACCCTAACCCTAACCCTAACCCTAACCCTAACCCTAACCCTAACCCTAACCCTAACCCTAACCCTAACCCTAACCCTAACCCTAACCCTAACCCTAACCCTAACCCTAACCCTAACCCTAACCCTAACCCTAACCCTAACCCTAACCCTAACCCTAACCCTAACCCTAACCCTAACCCTAACCCTAACCCTAACCCTAACCCTAACCCTAACCCTAACCCTAACCCTAACCCTAACCCTAACCCTAACCCTAACCCTAACCCTAACCCTAACCCTAACCCTAACCCTAACCCTAACCCTAACCCTAACCCTAACCCTAACCCTAACCCTAACCCTAACCCTAACCCTAACCCTAACCCTAACCCTAACCCTAACCCTAACCCTAACCCTAACCCTAACCCTAACCCTAACCCTAACCCTAACCCTAACCCTAACCCTAACCCTAACCCTAACCCTAACCCTAACCCTAACCCTAACCCTAACCCTAACCCTAACCCTAACCCTAACCCTAACCCTAACCCTAACCCTAACCCTAACCCTAACCCTAACCCTAACCCTAACCCTAACCCTAACCCTAACCCTAACCCTAACCCTAACCCTAACCCTAACCCTAACCCTAACCCTAACCCTAACCCTAACCCTAACCCTAACCCTAACCCTAACCCTAACCCTAACCCTAACCCTAACCCTAACCCTAACCCTAACCCTAACCCTAACCCTAACCCTAACCCTAACCCTAACCCTAACCCTAACCCTAACCCTAACCCTAACCCTAACCCTAACCCTAACCCTAACCCTAACCCTAACCCTAACCCTAACCCTAACCCTAACCCTAACCCTAACCCTAACCCTAACCCTAACCCTAACCCTAACCCTAACCCTAACCCTAACCCTAACCCTAACCCTAACCCTAACCCTAACCCTAACCCTAACCCTAACCCTAACCCTAACCCTAACCCTAACCCTAACCCTAACCCTAACCCTAACCCTAACCCTAACCCTAACCCTAACCCTAACCCTAACCCTAACCCTAACCCTAACCCTAACCCTAACCCTAACCCTAACCCTAACCCTAACCCTAACCCTAACCCTAACCCTAACCCTAACCCTAACCCTAACCCTAACCCTAACCCTAACCCTAACCCCTAACCTAACCCTAACCCTAACCCTAACCCTAACCCTAACCCTAACCCTAACCCTAACCCTAACCCTAACCCTAACCCTAACCTAACCCTAACCCTAACCTAACCCTAACCCTAACCCTAACCCTAACCCTAACCCTAACCCTAACCCTAACCCTAACCCTAACCCTAACCCTAACCCTAACCTAACCCTAACCCTAACCCTAACCCTAACCTAACCCTAACCCTAACCTAACCCTGAATGTTATAATGTCTGGTAACTAAAACTTACGACTGGAGCCTGTCCCATACAAACTGAATGTTATAATGTCTGGTAACTGAACCTTACGACTGGAGCCCTAACCCTAACCCTAACCCTAACCCTAACCCTAACCCTAACCCTAACCCTAACCCTAACCCTAACCCTAACTAAACCTTACGACTGGAACCTCTCCCATACAACCTAAATGTTATAATGTCTGTTAACTGTACCTTTTGATAGGGGCCTGCCCTACACAAAATGAATGTTACAAAGTGTAGCATCTGAACCTTACGACTCGAGCCTACACTAGGCAAAATAAATGTTACAAAGTTTGACAACTGAACCGTGCGACTGGAGCCTGAACTACACAAACTGAATGTTTCAATGCCTGACAGCTGAACCGTACGACTGGAGCCTGCCCTACACAAACTCAATGTATCAATGTCTCACAACTGAACCTTAAGACTGGAGCCTGCGATACACAAACTGAATGTTTTAATGTCTGACAACTGAACCTTACGACTGTATCCTGCCCTACACAAACTGAATGTTTTAATATCTGACAACTGAACCTTACGACTGAAGAGTGCAATACGCCAACTAAATGTATTAATGTCTGGTAACTGAAACTTGCGACTGGAGCCTGTCCCATACAAACTAAACATTATTATGTCTGGTAACTGAACCTTACCACTGGAGCCTGCCCTACACACACTGAATGTTCCAAAGTGTGACAACTGAATCTTACGACTGGAGCCTGTCCCATACAAACTGAACGTTATAATGTCTGGTAACTGTACCTTGCGACTGTGGCCTGCGATACACAAACTGAATGTTACAAATAATGACGTCTGAACCTTACGACTTTAGCCTGTTACATACAAACTGAATGTTACAAAGTGTGACAAATGAACCTTTCGACTGGAGCCTGCCCTACACAAACTGAATGTTATAATGTCTGGTAACTAAAACTTACGACTGGAGCCTGTCCCATACAAACTGAATGTTATAATGTCTGGTAACTGAACCTTACGACTGGAGCCCTAACCCTAACCCTAACCCTAACCCTAACCCTAACCCTAACCCTAACCCTAACCCTAACCCTAACTAAACCTTACGACTGGAACCTCTCCCATACAACCTAAATGTTATAATGTCTGTTAACTGTACCTTTTGATAGGGGCCTGCCCTACACAAAATGAATGTTACAAAGTGTAGCATCTGAACCTTACGACTCGAGCCTACACTAGGCAAAATAAATGTTACAAAGTTTGACAACTGAACCGTGCGACTGGAGCCTGAACTACACAAACTGAATGTTTCAATGCCTGACAGCTGAACCGTACGACTGGAGCCTGCCCTACACAAACTCAATGTATCAATGTCTCACAACTGAACCTTAAGACTGGAGCCTGCGATACACAAACTGAATGTTTTAATGTCTGACAACTGAACCTTACGACTGTATCCTGCCCTACACAAACTGAATGTTTTAATATCTGACAACTGAACCTTACGACTGAAGAGTGCAATACGCCAACTAAATGTATTAATGTCTGGTAACTGAAACTTGCGACTGGAGCCTGTCCCATACAAACTAAACATTATTATGTCTGGTAACTGAACCTTACCACTGGAGCCTGCCCTACACACACTGAATGTTCCAAAGTGTGACAACTGAATCTTACGACTGGAGCCTGTCCCATACAAACTGAATGTTATAATGTCTGGTAACTGTACCTTGCGACTGTGGCCTGCGATACACAAACTGAATGTTACAAATAATGACGTCTGAACCTTACGACTTTAGCCTGTTACATACAAACTGAATGTTACAAAGTGTGACAAATGAACCTTTCGACTGGAGCCTGCCCTACACAAACTGAATGTTATAATGTCTGGTAACTAAAACTTACGACTGGAGCCTGTCCCATACAAACTGAATGTTATAATGTCTGGTAACTGAACCTTACGACTGGAGCCCTAACCCTAACCCTAACCCTAACCCTAACCCTAACCCTAACCCTAACTAAACCTTACGACTGGAACCTCTCCCATACAACCTAAATGTTATAATGTCTGTTAACTGTACCTTTTGATAGGGGCCTGCCCTACACAAAATGAATGTTACAAAGTGTAGCATCTGAACCTTACGACTCGAGCCTACACTAGGCAAAATAAATGTTACAAAGTTTGACAACTGAACCGTGCGACTGGAGCCTGAACTACACAAACTGAATGTTTCAATGCCTGACAGCTGAACCGTACGACTGGAGCCTGCCCTACACAAACTCAATGTATCAATGTCTCACAACTGAACCTTAAGACTGGAGCCTGCGATACACAAACTGAATGTTTTAATGTCTGACAACTGAACCTTACGACTGTATCCTGCCCTACACAAACTGAATGTTTTAATATCTGACAACTGAACCTTACGACTGAAGAGTGCAATACGCCAACTAAATGTATTAATGTCTGGTAACTGAAACTTGCGACTGGAGCCTGTCCCATACAAACTAAACATTATTATGTCTGGTAACTGAACCTTACCACTGGAGCCTGCCCTACACACACTGAATGTTCCAAAGTGTGACAACTGAATCTTACGACTGGAGCCTGTCCCATACAAACTGAACGTTATAATGTCTGGTAACTGTACCTTGCGACTGTGGCCTGCGATACACAAACTGAATGTTACAAATAATGACGTCTGAACCTTACGACTTTAGCCTGTTACATACAAACTGAATGTTACAAAGTGTGACAAATGAACCTTTCGACTGGAGCCTGCCCTACACAAACTGAATGTTATAATGTCTGGTAACTAAAACTTACGACTGGAGCCTGTCCCATACAAACTGAATGTTATAATGTCTGGTAACTGAACCTTACGACTGGAGCCCTAACCCTAACCCTAACCCTAACCCTAACCCTAACCCTAACCCTAACCCTAACCCTAACTAAACCTTACGACTGGAACCTCTCCCATACAACCTAAATGTTATAATGTCTGTTAACTGTACCTTTTGATAGGGGCCTGCCCTACACAAAATGAATGTTACAAAGTGTAGCATCTGAACCTTACGACTCGAGCCTACACTAGGCAAAATAAATGTTACAAAGTTTGACAACTGAACCGTGCGACTGGAGCCTGAACTACACAAACTGAATGTTTCAATGCCTGACAGCTGAACCGTACGACTGGAGCCTGCCCTACACAAACTCAATGTATCAATGTCTCACAACTGAACCTTAAGACTGGAGCCTGCGATACACAAACTGAATGTTTTAATGTCTGACAACTGAACCTTACGACTGTATCCTGCCCTACACAAACTGAATGTTTTAATATCTGACAACTGAACCTTACGACTGAAGAGTGCAATACGCCAACTAAATGTATTAATGTCTGGTAACTGAAACTTGCGACTGGAGCCTGTCCCATACAAACTAAACATTATTATGTCTGGTAACTGAACCTTACCACTGGAGCCTGCCCTACACACACTGAATGTTCCAAAGTGTGACAACTGAATCTTACGACTGGAGCCTGTCCCATACAAACTGAATGTTATAATGTCTGGTAACTGTACCTTGCGACTGTGGCCTGCGATACACAAACTGAATGTTACAAATAATGACGTCTGAACCTTACGACTTTAGCCTGTTACATACAAACTGAATGTTACAAAGTGTGACAAATGAACCTTTCGACTGGAGCCTGCCCTACACAAACTGAATGTTATAATGTCTGGTAACTAAAACTTACGACTGGAGCCTGTCCCATACAAACTGAATGTTATAATGTCTGGTAACTGAACCTTACGACTGGAGCCCTAACCCTAACCCTAACCCTAACCCTAACCCTAACCCTAACCCTAACTAAACCTTACGACTGGAACCTCTCCCATACAACCTACATGTTATAATGTCTGTTAACTGTACCTTTTGATAGGGGCCTGCCCTACACAAAATGAATGTTACAAAGTGTAGCATCTGAACCTTACGACTCGAGCCTACACTAGGCAAAATAAATGTTACAAAGTTTGACAACTGAACCGTGCGACTGGAGCCTGAACTACACAAACTGAATGTTTCAATGCCTGACAGCTGAACCGTACGACTGGAGCCTGCCCTACACAAACTCAATGTATCAATGTCTCACAACTGAACCTTAAGACTGGAGCCTGCGATACACAAACTGAATGTTTTAATGTCTGACAACTGAACCTTACGACTGTATCCTGCCCTACACAAACTGAATGTTTTAATATCTGACAACTGAACCTTACGACTGAAGAGTGCAATACGCCAACTAAATGTATTAATGTCTGGTAACTGAAACTTGCGACTGGAGCCTGTCCCATACAAACTAAACATTATTATGTCTGGTAACTGAACCTTACCACTGGAGCCTGCCCTACACACACTGAATGTTCCAAAGTGTGACAACTGAATCTTACGACTGGAGCCTGTCCCATACAAACTGAACGTTATAATGTCTGGTAACTGTACCTTGCGACTGTGGCCTGCGATACACAAACTGAATGTTACAAATAATGACGTCTGAACCTTACGACTTTAGCCTGTTACATACAAACTGAATGTTACAAAGTGTGACAAATGAACCTTTCGACTGGAGCCTGCCCTACACAAACTGAATGTTATAATGTCTGGTAACTAAAACTTACGACTGGAGCCTGTCCCATACAAACTGAATGTTATAATGTCTGGTAACTGAACCTTACGACTGGAGCCCTAACCCTAACCCTAACCCTAACCCTAACCCTAACCCTAACCCTAACCCTAACCCTAACCCTAACTAAACCTTACGACTGGAACCTCTCCCATACAACCTAAATGTTATAATGTCTGTTAACTGTACCTTTTGATAGGGGCCTGCCCTACACAAAATGAATGTTACAAAGTGTAGCATCTGAACCTTACGACTCGAGCCTACACTAGGCAAAATAAATGTTACAAAGTTTGACAACTGAACCGTGCGACTGGAGCCTGAACTACACAAACTGAATGTTTCAATGCCTGACAGCTGAACCGTACGACTGGAGCCTGCCCTACACAAACTCAATGTATCAATGTCTCACAACTGAACCTTAAGACTGGAGCCTGCGATACACAAACTGAATGTTTTAATGTCTGACAACTGAACCTTACGACTGTATCCTGCCCTACACAAACTGAATGTTTTAATATCTGACAACTGAACCTTACGACTGAAGAGTGCAATACGCCAACTAAATGTATTAATGTCTGGTAACTGAAACTTGCGACTGGAGCCTGTCCCATACAAACTAAACATTATTATGTCTGGTAACTGAACCTTACCACTGGAGCCTGCCCTACACACACTGAATGTTCCAAAGTGTGACAACTGAATCTTACGACTGGAGCCTGTCCCATACAAACTGAACGTTATAATGTCTGGTAACTGTACCTTGCGACTGTGGCCTGCGATACACAAACTGAATGTTACAAATAATGACGTCTGAACCTTACGACTTTAGCCTGTTACATACAAACTGAATGTTACAAAGTGTGACAAATGAACCTTTCGACTGGAGCCTGCCCTACACAAACTGAATGTTATAATGTCTGGTAACTAAAACTTACGACTGGAGCCTGTCCCATACAAACTGAATGTTATAATGTCTGGTAACTGAACCTTACGACTGGAGCCCTAACCCTAACCCTAACCCTAACCCTAACCCTAACCCTAACCCTAACTAAACCTTACGACTGGAACCTCTCCCATACAACCTACATGTTATAATGTCTGTTAACTGTACCTTTTGATAGGGGCCTGCCCTACACAAAATGAATGTTACAAAGTGTAGCATCTGAACCTTACGACTCGAGCCTACACTAGGCAAAATAAATGTTACAAAGTTTGACAACTGAACCGTGCGACTGGAGCCTGAACTACACAAACTGAATGTTTCAATGCCTGACAGCTGAACCGTACGACTGGAGCCTGCCCTACACAAACTCAATGTATCAATGTCTCACAACTGAACCTTAAGACTGGAGCCTGCGATACACAAACTGAATGTTTTAATGTCTGACAACTGAACCTTACGACTGTATCCTGCCCTACACAAACTGAATGTTTTAATATCTGACAACTGAACCTTACGACTGAAGAGTGCAATACGCCAACTAAATGTATTAATGTCTGGTAACTGAAACTTGCGACTGGAGCCTGTCCCATACAAACTAAACATTATTATGTCTGGTAACTGAACCTTACCACTGGAGCCTGCCCTACACACACTGAATGTTCCAAAGTGTGACAACTGAATCTTACGACTGGAGCCTGTCCCATACAAACTGAACGTTATAATGTCTGGTAACTGTACCTTGCGACTGTGGCCTGCGATACACAAACTGAATGTTACAAATAATGACGTCTGAACCTTACGACTTTAGCCTGTTACATACAAACTGAATGTTACAAAGTGTGACAAATGAACCTTTCGACTGGAGCCTGCCCTACACAAACTGAATGTTATAATGTCTGGTAACTAAAACTTACGACTGGAGCCTGTCCCATACAAACTGAATGTTATAATGTCTGGTAACTGAACCTTACGACTGGAGCCCTAACCCTAACCCTAACCCTAACCCTAACCCTAACCCTAACCCTAACCCTAACCCTAACTAAACCTTACGACTGGAACCTCTCCCATACAACCTAAATGTTATAATGTCTGTTAACTGTACCTTTTGATAGGGGCCTGCCCTACACAAAATGAATGTTACAAAGTGTAGCATCTGAACCTTACGACTCGAGCCTACACTAGGCAAAATAAATGTTACAAAGTTTGACAACTGAACCGTGCGACTGGAGCCTGAACTACACAAACTGAATGTTTCAATGCCTGACAGCTGAACCGTACGACTGGAGCCTGCCCTACACAAACTCAATGTATCAATGTCTCACAACTGAACCTTAAGACTGGAGCCTGCGATACACAAACTGAATGTTTTAATGTCTGACAACTGAACCTTACGACTGTATCCTGCCCTACACAAACTGAATGTTTTAATATCTGACAACTGAACCTTACGACTGAAGAGTGCAATACGCCAACTAAATGTATTAATGTCTGGTAACTGAAACTTGCGACTGGAGCCTGTCCCATACAAACTAAACATTATTATGTCTGGTAACTGAACCTTACCACTGGAGCCTGCCCTACACACACTGAATGTTCCAAAGTGTGACAACTGAATCTTACGACTGGAGCCTGTCCCATACAAACTGAATGTTATAATGTCTGGTAACTGTACCTTGCGACTGTGGCCTGCGATACACAAACTGAATGTTACAAATAATGACGTCTGAACCTTACGACTTTAGCCTGTTACATACAAACTGAATGTTACAAAGTGTGACAAATGAACCTTTCGACTGGAGCCTGCCCTACACAAACTGAATGTTATAATGTCTGGTAACTAAAACTTACGACTGGAGCCTGTCCCATACAAACTGAATGTTATAATGTCTGGTAACTGAACCTTACGACTGGAGCCCTAACCCTAACCCTAACCCTAACCCTAACCCTAACCCTAACCCTAACCCTAACCCTAACCCTAACTAAACCTTACGACTGGAACCTCTCCCATACAACCTAAATGTTATAATGTCTGTTAACTGTACCTTTTGATAGGGGCCTGCCCTACACAAAATGAATGTTACAAAGTGTAGCATCTGAACCTTACGACTCGAGCCTACACTAGGCAAAATAAATGTTACAAAGTTTGACAACTGAACCGTGCGACTGGAGCCTGAACTACACAAACTGAATGTTTCAATGCCTGACAGCTGAACCGTACGACTGGAGCCTGCCCTACACAAACTCAATGTATCAATGTCTCACAACTGAACCTTAAGACTGGAGCCTGCGATACACAAACTGAATGTTTTAATGTCTGACAACTGAACCTTACGACTGTATCCTGCCCTACACAAACTGAATGTTTTAATATCTGACAACTGAACCTTACGACTGAAGAGTGCAATACGCCAACTAAATGTATTAATGTCTGGTAACTGAAACTTGCGACTGGAGCCTGTCCCATACAAACTAAACATTATTATGTCTGGTAACTGAACCTTACCACTGGAGCCTGCCCTACACACACTGAATGTTCCAAAGTGTGACAACTGAATCTTACGACTGGAGCCTGTCCCATACAAACTGAATGTTATAATGTCTGGTAACTGAACCTTACGACTGGAGCCCTAACCCTAACCCTAACCCTAACCCTAACCCTAACCCTAACCCTAACCCTAACCCTAACCCTAACCCTAACCCTAACTAAACCTTACGACTGGAACCTCTCCCATACAACCTAAATGTTATAATGTCTGTTAACTGTACCTTTTGATAGGGGCCTGCCCTACACAAAATGAATGTTACAAAGTGTAGCATCTGAACCTTACGACTCGAGCCTACACTAGGCAAAATAAATGTTACAAAGTTTGACAACTGAACCGTGCGACTGGAGCCTGAACTACACAAACTGAATGTTTCAATGCCTGACAGCTGAACCGTACGACTGGAGCCTGCCCTACACAAACTCAATGTATCAATGTCTCACAACTGAACCTTAAGACTGGAGCCTGCGATACACAAACTGAATGTTTTAATGTCTGACAACTGAACCTTACGACTGTATCCTGCCCTACACAAACTGAATGTTTTAATATCTGACAACTGAACCTTACGACTGAAGAGTGCAATACGCCAACTAAATGTATTAATGTCTGGTAACTGAAACTTGCGACTGGAGCCTGTCCCATACAAACTAAACATTATTATGTCTGGTAACTGAACCTTACCACTGGAGCCTGCCCTACACACACTGAATGTTCCAAAGTGTGACAACTGAATCTTACGACTGGAGCCTGTCCCATACAAACTGAATGTTATAATGTCTGGTAACTGTACCTTGCGACTGTGGCCTGCGATACACAAACTGAATGTTACAAATAATGACGTCTGAACCTTACGACTTTAGCCTGTTACATACAAACTGAATGTTACAAAGTGTGACAAATGAACCTTTCGACTGGAGCCTGCCCTACACAAACTGAATGTTATAATGTCTGGTAACTAAAACTTACGACTGGAGCCTGTCCCATACAAACTGAATGTTATAATGTCTGGTAACTGAACCTTACGACTGGAGCCCTAACCCTAACCCTAACCCTAACCCTAACCCTAACCCTAACCCTAACCCTAACCCTAACCCTAACCCTAACTAAACCTTACGACTGGAACCTCTCCCATACAACCTAAATGTTATAATGTCTGTTAACTGTACCTTTTGATAGGGGCCTGCCCTACACAAAATGAATGTTACAAAGTGTAGCATCTGAACCTTACGACTCGAGCCTACACTAGGCAAAATAAATGTTACAAAGTTTGACAACTGAACCGTGCGACTGGAGCCTGAACTACACAAACTGAATGTTTCAATGCCTGACAGCTGAACCGTACGACTGGAGCCTGCCCTACACAAACTCAATGTATCAATGTCTCACAACTGAACCTTAAGACTGGAGCCTGCGATACACAAACTGAATGTTTTAATGTCTGACAACTGAACCTTACGACTGTATCCTGCCCTACACAAACTGAATGTTTTAATATCTGACAACTGAACCTTACGACTGAAGAGTGCAATACGCCAACTAAATGTATTAATGTCTGGTAACTGAAACTTGCGACTGGAGCCTGTCCCATACAAACTAAACATTATTATGTCTGGTAACTGAACCTTACCACTGGAGCCTGCCCTACACACACTGAATGTTCCAAAGTGTGACAACTGAATCTTACGACTGGAGCCTGTCCCATACAAACTGAATGTTATAATGTCTGGTAACTGTACCTTGCGACTGTGGCCTGCGATACACAAACTGAATGTTACAAATAATGACGTCTGAACCTTACGACTTTAGCCTGTTACATACAAACTGAATGTTACAAAGTGTGACAAATGAACCTTTCGACTGGAGCCTGCCCTACACAAACTGAATGTTATAATGTCTGGTAACTAAAACTTACGACTGGAGCCTGTCCCATACAAACTGAATGTTATAATGTCTGGTAACTGAACCTTACGACTGGAGCCCTAACCCTAACCCTAACCCTAACCCTAACCCTAACCCTAACCCTAACCCTAACCCTAACTAAACCTTACGACTGGAACCTCTCCCATACAACCTAAATGTTATAATGTCTGTTAACTGTACCTTTTGATAGGGGCCTGCCCTACACAAAATGAATGTTACAAAGTGTAGCATCTGAACCTTACGACTGGAGCCTACACTAGGCAAAATAAATGTTACAAAGTTTGACAACTGAACCGTGCGACTGGAGCCTGAACTACACAAACTGAATGTTTCAATGCCTGACAGCTGAACCGTACGACTGGAGCCTGCCCTACACAAACTCAATGTATCAATGTCTCACAACTGAACCTTAAGACTGGAGCCTGCGATACACAAACTGAATGTTTTAATGTCTGACAACTGAACCTTACGACTGTATCCTGCCCTACACAAACTGAATGTTTTAATATCTGACAACTGAACCTTACGACTGAAGAGTGCAATACGCCAACTAAATGTATTAATGTCTGGTAACTGAAACTTGCGACTGGAGCCTGTCCCATACAAACTAAACATTATTATGTCTGGTAACTGAACCTTACCACTGGAGCCTGCCCTACACACACTGAATGTTCCAAAGTGTGACAACTGAATCTTACGACTGGAGCCTGTCCCATACAAACTGAATGTTATAATGTCTGGTAACTGTACCTTGCGACTGTGGCCTGCGATACACAAACTGAATGTTACAAATAATGACGTCTGAACCTTACGACTTTAGCCTGTTACATACAAACTGAATGTTACAAAGTGTGACAAATGAACCTTTCGACTGGAGCCTGCCCTACACAAACTGAATGTTATAATGTCTGGTAACTAAAACTTACGACTGGAGCCTGTCCCATACAAACTGAATGTTATAATGTCTGGTAACTGAACCTTACGACTGGAGCCCTAACCCTAACCCTAACCCTAACCCTAACCCTAACCCTAACCCTAACCCTAACCCTAACCCTAACCCTAACCCTAACTAAACCTTACGACTGGAACCTCTCCCATACAACCTAAATGTTATAATGTCTGTTAACTGTACCTTTTGATAGGGGCCTGCCCTACACAAAATGAATGTTACAAAGTGTAGCATCTGAACCTTACGACTCGAGCCTACACTAGGCAAAATAAATGTTACAAAGTTTGACAACTGAACCGTGCGACTGGAGCCTGAACTACACAAACTGAATGTTTCAATGCCTGACAGCTGAACCGTACGACTGGAGCCTGCCCTACACAAACTCAATGTATCAATGTCTCACAACTGAACCTTAAGACTGGAGCCTGCGATACACAAACTGAATGTTTTAATGTCTGACAACTGAACCTTACGACTGTATCCTGCCCTACACAAACTGAATGTTTTAATATCTGACAACTGAAGCTTACGACTGAAGAGTGCAATACGCCAACTAAATGTATTAATGTCTGGTAACTGAAACTTGCGACTGGAGCCTGTCCCATACAAACTAAACATTATTATGTCTGGTAACTGAACCTTACCACTGGAGCCTGCCCTACACACACTGAATGTTCCAAAGTGTGACAACTGAATCTTACGACTGGAGCCTGTCCCATACAAACTGAATGTTATAATGTCTGGTAACTGTACCTTGCGACTGTGGCCTGCGATACACAAACTGAATGTTACAAATAATGACGTCTGAACCTTACGACTTTAGCCTGTTACATACAAACTGAATGTTACAAAGTGTGACAAATGAACCTTTCGACTGGAGCCTGCCCTACACAAACTGAATGTTATAATGTCTGGTAACTAAAACTTACGACTGGAGCCTGTCCCATACAAACTGAATGTTATAATGTCTGGTAACTGAACCTTACGACTGGAGCCCTAACCCTAACCCTAACCCTAACCCTAACCCTAACCCTAACCCTAACCCTAACCCTAACCCTAACCCTAACCCTAACCCTAACCCTAACCCTAACTAAACCTTACGACTGGAACCTCTCCCATACAACCTAAATGTTATAATGTCTGTTAACTGTACCTTTTGATAGGGGCCTGCCCTACACAAAATGAATGTTACAAAGTGTAGCATCTGAACCTTACGACTGGAGCCTACACTAGGCAAAATAAATGTTACAAAGTTTGACAACTGAACCGTGCGACTGGAGCCTGAACTACACAAACTGAATGTTTCAATGCCTGACAGCTGAACCGTACGACTGGAGCCTGCCCTACACAAACTCAATGTATCAATGTCTCACAACTGAACCTTAAGACTGGAGCCTGCGATACACAAACTGAATGTTTTAATGTCTGACAACTGAACCTTACGACTGTATCCTGCCCTACACAAACTGAATGTTTTAATATCTGACAACTGAACCTTACGACTGAAGAGTGCAATACGCCAACTAAATGTATTAATGTCTGGTAACTGAAACTTGCGACTGGAGCCTGTCCCATACAAACTAAACATTATTATGTCTGGTAACTGAACCTTACCACTGGAGCCTGCCCTACACACACTGAATGTTCCAAAGTGTGACAACTGAATCTTACGACTGGAGCCTGTCCCATACAAACTGAACGTTATAATGTCTGGTAACTGTACCTTGCGACTGTGGCCTGCGATACACAAACTGAATGTTACAAATAATGACGTCTGAACCTTACGACTTTAGCCTGTTACATACAAACTGAATGTTACAAAGTGTGACAAATGAACCTTTCGACTGGAGCCTGCCCTACACAAACTGAATGTTATAATGTCTGGTAACTAAAACTTACGACTGGAGCCTGTCCCATACAAACTGAATGTTATAATGTCTGGTAACTGAACCTTACGACTGGAGCCCTAACCCTAACCCTAACCCTAACCCTAACCCTAACCCTAACCCTAACCCTAACCCTAACCCTAACCCTAACTAAACCTTACGACTGGAACCTCTCCCATACAACCTAAATGTTATAATGTCTGTTAACTGTACCTTTTGATAGGGGCCTGCCCTACACAAAATGAATGTTACAAAGTGTAGCATCTGAACCTTACGACTCGAGCCTACACTAGGCAAAATAAATGTTACAAAGTTTGACAACTGAACCGTGCGACTGGAGCCTGAACTACACAAACTGAATGTTTCAATGCCTGACAGCTGAACCGTACGACTGGAGCCTGCCCTACACAAACTCAATGTATCAATGTCTCACAACTGAACCTTAAGACTGGAGCCTGCGATACACAAACTGAATGTTTTAATGTCTGACAACTGAACCTTACGACTGTATCCTGCCCTACACAAACTGAATGTTTTAATATCTGACAACTGAACCTTACGACTGAAGAGTGCAATACGCCAACTAAATGTATTAATGTCTGGTAACTGAAACTTGCGACTGGAGCCTGTCCCATACAAACTAAACATTATTATGTCTGGTAACTGAACCTTACCACTGGAGCCTGCCCTACACACACTGAATGTTCCAAAGTGTGACAACTGAATCTTACGACTGGAGCCTGTCCCATACAAACTGAACGTTATAATGTCTGGTAACTGTACCTTGCGACTGTGGCCTGCGATACACAAACTGAATGTTACAAATAATGACGTCTGAACCTTACGACTTTAGCCTGTTACATACAAACTGAATGTTACAAAGTGTGACAAATGAACCTTTCGACTGGAGCCTGCCCTACACAAACTGAATGTTATAATGTCTGGTAACTAAAACTTACGACTGGAGCCTGTCCCATACAAACTGAATGTTATAATGTCTGGTAACTGAACCTTACGACTGGAGCCCTAACCCTAACCCTAACCCTAACCCTAACCCTAACCCTAACCCTAACCCTAACCCTAACCCTAACCCTAACCCTAACTAAACCTTACGACTGGAACCTCTCCCATACAACCTAAATGTTATAATGTCTGTTAACTGTACCTTTTGATAGGGGCCTGCCCTACACAAAATGAATGTTACAAAGTGTAGCATCTGAACCTTACGACTCGAGCCTACACTAGGCAAAATAAATGTTACAAAGTTTGACAACTGAACCGTGCGACTGGAGCCTGAACTACACAAACTGAATGTTTCAATGCCTGACAGCTGAACCGTACGACTGGAGCCTGCCCTACACAAACTCAATGTATCAATGTCTCACAACTGAACCTTAAGACTGGAGCCTGCGATACACAAACTGAATGTTTTAATGTCTGACAACTGAACCTTACGACTGTATCCTGCCCTACACAAACTGAATGTTTTAATATCTGACAACTGAACCTTACGACTGAAGAGTGCAATACGCCAACTAAATGTATTAATGTCTGGTAACTGAAACTTGCGACTGGAGCCTGTCCCATACAAACTAAACATTATTATGTCTGGTAACTGAACCTTACCACTGGAGCCTGCCCTACACACACTGAATGTTCCAAAGTGTGACAACTGAATCTTACGACTGGAGCCTGTCCCATACAAACTGAATGTTATAATGTCTGGTAACTGTACCTTGCGACTGTGGCCTGCGATACACAAACTGAATGTTACAAATAATGACGTCTGAACCTTACGACTTTAGCCTGTTACATACAAACTGAATGTTACAAAGTGTGACAAATGAACCTTTCGACTGGAGCCTGCCCTACACAAACTGAATGTTATAATGTCTGGTAACTAAAACTTACGACTGGAGCCTGTCCCATACAAACTGAATGTTATAATGTCTGGTAACTGAACCTTACGACTGGAGCCCTAACCCTAACCCTAACCCTAACCCTAACCCTAACCCTAACCCTAACCCTAACCCTAACCCTAACCCTAACCCTAACTAAACCTTACGACTGGAACCTCTCCCATACAACCTAAATGTTATAATGTCTGTTAACTGTACCTTTTGATAGGGGCCTGCCCTACACAAAATGAATGTTACAAAGTGTAGCATCTGAACCTTACGACTCGAGCCTACACTAGGCAAAATAAATGTTACAAAGTTTGACAACTGAACCGTGCGACTGGAGCCTGAACTACACAAACTGAATGTTTCAATGCCTGACAGCTGAACCGTACGACTGGAGCCTGCCCTACACAAACTCAATGTATCAATGTCTCACAACTGAACCTTAAGACTGGAGCCTGCGATACACAAACTGAATGTTTTAATGTCTGACAACTGAACCTTACGACTGTATCCTGCCCTACACAAACTGAATGTTTTAATATCTGACAACTGAACCTTACGACTGAAGAGTGCAATACGCCAACTAAATGTATTAATGTCTGGTAACTGAAACTTGCGACTGGAGCCTGTCCCATACAAACTAAACATTATTATGTCTGGTAACTGAACCTTACCACTGGAGCCTGCCCTACACACACTGAATGTTCCAAAGTGTGACAACTGAATCTTACGACTGGAGCCTGTCCCATACAAACTGAATGTTATAATGTCTGGTAACTGTACCTTGCGACTGTGGCCTGCGATACACAAACTGAATGTTACAAATAATGACGTCTGAACCTTACGACTTTAGCCTGTTACATACAAACTGAATGTTACAAAGTGTGACAAATGAACCTTTCGACTGGAGCCTGCCCTACACAAACTGAATGTTATAATGTCTGGTAACTAAAACTTACGACTGGAGCCTGTCCCATACAAACTGAATGTTATAATGTCTGGTAACTGAACCTTACGACTGGAGCCCTAACCCTAACCCTAACCCTAACCCTAACCCTAACCCTAACCCTAACCCTAACCCTAACCCTAACTAAACCTTACGACTGGAACCTCTCCCATACAACCTAAATGTTATAATGTCTGTTAACTGTACCTTTTGATAGGGGCCTGCCCTACACAAAATGAATGTTACAAAGTGTAGCATCTGAACCTTACGACTGGAGCCTACACTAGGCAAAATAAATGTTACAAAGTTTGACAACTGAACCGTGCGACTGGAGCCTGAACTACACAAACTGAATGTTTCAATGCCTGACAGCTGAACCGTACGACTGGAGCCTGCCCTACACAAACTCAATGTATCAATGTCTCACAACTGAACCTTAAGACTGGAGCCTGCGATACACAAACTGAATGTTTTAATGTCTGACAACTGAACCTTACGACTGTATCCTGCCCTACACAAACTGAATGTTTTAATATCTGACAACTGAACCTTACGACTGAAGAGTGCAATACGCCAACTAAATGTATTAATGTCTGGTAACTGAAACTTGCGACTGGAGCCTGTCCCATACAAACTAAACATTATTATGTCTGGTAACTGAACCTTACCACTGGAGCCTGCCCTACACACACTGAATGTTCCAAAGTGTGACAACTGAATCTTACGACTGGAGCCTGTCCCATACAAACTGAATGTTATAATGTCTGGTAACTGTACCTTGCGACTGTGGCCTGCGATACACAAACTGAATGTTACAAATAATGACGTCTGAACCTTACGACTTTAGCCTGTTACATACAAACTGAATGTTACAAAGTGTGACAAATGAACCTTTCGACTGGAGCCTGCCCTACACAAACTGAATGTTATAATGTCTGGTAACTAAAACTTACGACTGGAGCCTGTCCCATACAAACTGAATGTTATAATGTCTGGTAACTGAACCTTACGACTGGAGCCCTAACCCTAACCCTAACCCTAACCCTAACCCTAACCCTAACCCTAACCCTAACCCTAACCCTAACCCTAACCCTAACCCTAACCCTAACCCTAACTAAACCTTACGACTGGAACCTCTCCCATACAACCTAAATGTTATAATGTCTGTTAACTGTACCTTTTGATAGGGGCCTGCCCTACACAAAATGAATGTTACAAAGTGTAGCATCTGAACCTTACGACTGGAGCCTACACTAGGCAAAATAAATGTTACAAAGTTTGACAACTGAACCGTGCGACTGGAGCCTGAACTACACAAACTGAATGTTTCAATGCCTGACAGCTGAACCGTACGACTGGAGCCTGCCCTACACAAACTCAATGTATCAATGTCTCACAACTGAACCTTAAGACTGGAGCCTGCGATACACAAACTGAATGTTTTAATGTCTGACAACTGAACCTTACGACTGTATCCTGCCCTACACAAACTGAATGTTTTAATATCTGACAACTGAACCTTACGACTGAAGAGTGCAATACGCCAACTAAATGTATTAATGTCTGGTAACTGAAACTTGCGACTGGAGCCTGTCCCATACAAACTAAACATTATTATGTCTGGTAACTGAACCTTACCACTGGAGCCTGCCCTACACACACTGAATGTTCCAAAGTGTGACAACTGAATCTTACGACTGGAGCCTGTCCCATACAAACTGAATGTTATAATGTCTGGTAACTGTACCTTGCGACTGTGGCCTGCGATACACAAACTGAATGTTACAAATAATGACGTCTGAACCTTACGACTTTAGCCTGTTACATACAAACTGAATGTTACAAAGTGTGACAAATGAACCTTTCGACTGGAGCCTGCCCTACACAAACTGAATGTTATAATGTCTGGTAACTAAAACTTACGACTGGAGCCTGTCCCATACAAACTGAATGTTATAATGTCTGGTAACTGAACCTTACGACTGGAGCCCTAACCCTAACCCTAACCCTAACCCTAACCCTAACCCTAACCCTAACCCTAACTAAACCTTACGACTGGAACCTCTCCCATACAACCTAAATGTTATAATGTCTGTTAACTGTACCTTTTGATAGGGGCCTGCCCTACACAAAATGAATGTTACAAAGTGTAGCATCTGAACCTTACGACTGGAGCCTACACTAGGCAAAATAAATGTTACAAAGTTTGACAACTGAACCGTGCGACTGGAGCCTGAACTACACAAACTGAATGTTTCAATGCCTGACAGCTGAACCGTACGACTGGAGCCTGCCCTACACAAACTCAATGTATCAATGTCTCACAACTGAACCTTAAGACTGGAGCCTGCGATACACAAACTGAATGTTTTAATGTCTGACAACTGAACCTTACGACTGTATCCTGCCCTACACAAACTGAATGTTTTAATATCTGACAACTGAACCTTACGACTGAAGAGTGCAATACGCCAACTAAATGTATTAATGTCTGGTAACTGAAACTTGCGACTGGAGCCTGTCCCATACAAACTAAACATTATTATGTCTGGTAACTGAACCTTACCACTGGAGCCTGCCCTACACACACTGAATGTTCCAAAGTGTGACAACTGAATCTTACGACTGGAGCCTGTCCCATACAAACTGAATGTTATAATGTCTGGTAACTGTACCTTGCGACTGTGGCCTGCGATACACAAACTGAATGTTACAAATAATGACGTCTGAACCTTACGACTTTAGCCTGTTACATACAAACTGAATGTTACAAAGTGTGACAAATGAACCTTTCGACTGGAGCCTGCCCTACACAAACTGAATGTTATAATGTCTGGTAACTAAAACTTACGACTGGAGCCTGTCCCATACAAACTGAATGTTATAATGTCTGGTAACTGAACCTTACGACTGGAGCCCTAACCCTAACCCTAACCCTAACCCTAACCCTAACCCTAACCCTAACCCTAACCCTAACCCTAACCCTAACCCTAACTAAACCTTACGACTGGAACCTCTCCCATACAACCTAAATGTTATAATGTCTGTTAACTGTACCTT
The DNA here is from genome assembly GCF_037392515.1 of Haliotis asinina. Classification (NCBI taxonomy): domain Eukaryota; kingdom Metazoa; phylum Mollusca; class Gastropoda; order Lepetellida; family Haliotidae; genus Haliotis; species Haliotis asinina. The sequence goes on from NW_027133902.1 coordinate 23,921, forward strand.
TTGATAGGGGCCTGCCCTACACAAAATGAATGTTACAAAGTGTAGCATCTGAACCTTACGACTGGAGCCTACACTAGGCAAAATAAATGTTACAAAGTTTGACAACTGAACCGTGCGACTGGAGCCTGAACTACACAAACTGAATGTTTCAATGCCTGACAGCTGAACCGTACGACTGGAGCCTGCCCTACACAAACTCAATGTATCAATGTCTCACAACTGAACCTTAAGACTGGAGCCTGCGATACACAAACTGAATGTTTTAATGTCTGACAACTGAACCTTACGACTGTATCCTGCCCTACACAAACTGAATGTTTTAATATCTGACAACTGAACCTTACGACTGAAGAGTGCAATACGCCAACTAAATGTATTAATGTCTGGTAACTGAAACTTGCGACTGGAGCCTGTCCCATACAAACTAAACATTATTATGTCTGGTAACTGAACCTTACCACTGGAGCCTGCCCTACACACACTGAATGTTCCAAAGTGTGACAACTGAATCTTACGACTGGAGCCTGTCCCATACAAACTGAATGTTATAATGTCTGGTAACTGTACCTTGCGACTGTGGCCTGCGATACACAAACTGAATGTTACAAATAATGACGTCTGAACCTTACGACTTTAGCCTGTTACATACAAACTGAATGTTACAAAGTGTGACAAATGAACCTTTCGACTGGAGCCTGCCCTACACAAACTGAATGTTATAATGTCTGGTAACTAAAACTTACGACTGGAGCCTGTCCCATACAAACTGAATGTTATAATGTCTGGTAACTGAACCTTACGACTGGAGCCCTAACCCTAACCCTAACCCTAACCCTAACCCTAACCCTAACCCTAACCCTAACTAAACCTTACGACTGGAACCTCTCCCATACAACCTAAATGTTATAATGTCTGTTAACTGTACCTTTTGATAGGGGCCTGCCCTACACAAAATGAATGTTACAAAGTGTAGCATCTGAACCTTACGACTGGAGCCTACACTAGGCAAAATAAATGTTACAAAGTTTGACAACTGAACCGTGCGACTGGAGCCTGAACTACACAAACTGAATGTTTCAATGCCTGACAGCTGAACCGTACGACTGGAGCCTGCCCTACACAAACTCAATGTATCAATGTCTCACAACTGAACCTTAAGACTGGAGCCTGCGATACACAAACTGAATGTTTTAATGTCTGACAACTGAACCTTACGACTGTATCCTGCCCTACACAAACTGAATGTTTTAATATCTGACAACTGAACCTTACGACTGAAGAGTGCAATACGCCAACTAAATGTATTAATGTCTGGTAACTGAAACTTGCGACTGGAGCCTGTCCCATACAAACTAAACATTATTATGTCTGGTAACTGAACCTTACCACTGGAGCCTGCCCTACACACACTGAATGTTCCAAAGTGTGACAACTGAATCTTACGACTGGAGCCTGTCCCATACAAACTGAATGTTATAATGTCTGGTAACTGTACCTTGCGACTGTGGCCTGCGATACACAAACTGAATGTTACAAATAATGACGTCTGAACCTTACGACTTTAGCCTGTTACATACAAACTGAATGTTACAAAGTGTGACAAATGAACCTTTCGACTGGAGCCTGCCCTACACAAACTGAATGTTATAATGTCTGGTAACTAAAACTTACGACTGGAGCCTGTCCCATACAAACTGAATGTTATAATGTCTGGTAACTGAACCTTACGACTGGAGCCCTAACCCTAACCCTAACCCTAACCCTAACCCTAACCCTAACCCTAACCCTAACCCTAACTAAACCTTACGACTGGAACCTCTCCCATACAACCTAAATGTTATAATGTCTGTTAACTGTACCTTTTGATAGGGGCCTGCCCTACACAAAATGAATGTTACAAAGTGTAGCATCTGAACCTTACGACTCGAGCCTACACTAGGCAAAATAAATGTTACAAAGTTTGACAACTGAACCGTGCGACTGGAGCCTGAACTACACAAACTGAATGTTTCAATGCCTGACAGCTGAACCGTACGACTGGAGCCTGCCCTACACAAACTCAATGTATCAATGTCTCACAACTGAACCTTAAGACTGGAGCCTGCGATACACAAACTGAATGTTTTAATGTCTGACAACTGAACCTTACGACTGTATCCTGCCCTACACAAACTGAATGTTTTAATATCTGACAACTGAACCTTACGACTGAAGAGTGCAATACGCCAACTAAATGTATTAATGTCTGGTAACTGAAACTTGCGACTGGAGCCTGTCCCATACAAACTAAACATTATTATGTCTGGTAACTGAACCTTACCACTGGAGCCTGCCCTACACACACTGAATGTTCCAAAGTGTGACAACTGAATCTTACGACTGGAGCCTGTCCCATACAAACTGAATGTTATAATGTCTGGTAACTGTACCTTGCGACTGTGGCCTGCGATACACAAACTGAATGTTACAAATAATGACGTCTGAACCTTACGACTTTAGCCTGTTACATACAAACTGAATGTTACAAAGTGTGACAAATGAACCTTTCGACTGGAGCCTGCCCTACACAAACTGAATGTTATAATGTCTGGTAACTAAAACTTACGACTGGAGCCTGTCCCATACAAACTGAATGTTATAATGTCTGGTAACTGAACCTTACGACTGGAGCCCTAACCCTAACCCTAACCCTAACCCTAACCCTAACCCTAACCCTAACCCTAACTAAACCTTACGACTGGAACCTCTCCCATACAACCTAAATGTTATAATGTCTGTTAACTGTACCTTTTGATAGGGGCCTGCCCTACACAAAATGAATGTTACAAAGTGTAGCATCTGAACCTTACGACTGGAGCCTACACTAGGCAAAATAAATGTTACAAAGTTTGACAACTGAACCGTGCGACTGGAGCCTGAACTACACAAACTGAATGTTTCAATGCCTGACAGCTGAACCGTACGACTGGAGCCTGCCCTACACAAACTCAATGTATCAATGTCTCACAACTGAACCTTAAGACTGGAGCCTGCGATACACAAACTGAATGTTTTAATGTCTGACAACTGAACCTTACGACTGTATCCTGCCCTACACAAACTGAATGTTTTAATATCTGACAACTGAACCTTACGACTGAAGAGTGCAATACGCCAACTAAATGTATTAATGTCTGGTAACTGAAACTTGCGACTGGAGCCTGTCCCATACAAACTAAACATTATTATGTCTGGTAACTGAACCTTACCACTGGAGCCTGCCCTACACACACTGAATGTTCCAAAGTGTGACAACTGAATCTTACGACTGGAGCCTGTCCCATACAAACTGAATGTTATAATGTCTGGTAACTGTACCTTGCGACTGTGGCCTGCGATACACAAACTGAATGTTACAAATAATGACGTCTGAACCTTACGACTTTAGCCTGTTACATACAAACTGAATGTTACAAAGTGTGACAAATGAACCTTTCGACTGGAGCCTGCCCTACACAAACTGAATGTTATAATGTCTGGTAACTAAAACTTACGACTGGAGCCTGTCCCATACAAACTGAATGTTATAATGTCTGGTAACTGAACCTTACGACTGGAGCCCTAACCCTAACCCTAACCCTAACCCTAACCCTAACCCTAACCCTAACCCTAACCCTAACCCTAACCCTAACCCTAACTAAACCTTACGACTGGAACCTCTCCCATACAACCTAAATGTTATAATGTCTGTTAACTGTACCTTTTGATAGGGGCCTGCCCTACACAAAATGAATGTTACAAAGTGTAGCATCTGAACCTTACGACTCGAGCCTACACTAGGCAAAATAAATGTTACAAAGTTTGACAACTGAACCGTGCGACTGGAGCCTGAACTACACAAACTGAATGTTTCAATGCCTGACAGCTGAACCGTACGACTGGAGCCTGCCCTACACAAACTCAATGTATCAATGTCTCACAACTGAACCTTAAGACTGGAGCCTGCGATACACAAACTGAATGTTTTAATGTCTGACAACTGAACCTTACGACTGTATCCTGCCCTACACAAACTGAATGTTTTAATATCTGACAACTGAACCTTACGACTGAAGAGTGCAATACGCCAACTAAATGTATTAATGTCTGGTAACTGAAACTTGCGACTGGAGCCTGTCCCATACAAACTAAACATTATTATGTCTGGTAACTGAACCTTACCACTGGAGCCTGCCCTACACACACTGAATGTTCCAAAGTGTGACAACTGAATCTTACGACTGGAGCCTGTCCCATACAAACTGAATGTTATAATGTCTGGTAACTGTACCTTGCGACTGTGGCCTGCGATACACAAACTGAATGTTACAAATAATGACGTCTGAACCTTACGACTTTAGCCTGTTACATACAAACTGAATGTTACAAAGTGTGACAAATGAACCTTTCGACTGGAGCCTGCCCTACACAAACTGAATGTTATAATGTCTGGTAACTAAAACTTACGACTGGAGCCTGTCCCATACAAACTGAATGTTATAATGTCTGGTAACTGAACCTTACGACTGGAGCCCTAACCCTAACCCTAACCCTAACCCTAACCCTAACCCCTAACCCTAACCCTAACCCTAACCCTAACCCTAACCCTAACCCTAACTAAACCTTACGACTGGAACCTCTCCCATACAACCTAAATGTTATAATGTCTGTTAACTGTACCTTTTGATAGGGGCCTGCCCTACACAAAATGAATGTTACAAAGTGTAGCATCTGAACCTTACGACTGGAGCCTACACTAGGCAAAATAAATGTTACAAAGTTTGACAACTGAACCGTGCGACTGGAGCCTGAACTACACAAACTGAATGTTTCAATGCCTGACAGCTGAACCGTACGACTGGAGCCTGCCCTACACAAACTCAATGTATCAATGTCTCACAACTGAACCTTAAGACTGGAGCCTGCGATACACAAACTGAATGTTTTAATGTCTGACAACTGAACCTTACGACTGTATCCTGCCCTACACAAACTGAATGTTTTAATATCTGACAACTGAACCTTACGACTGAAGAGTGCAATACGCCAACTAAATGTATTAATGTCTGGTAACTGAAACTTGCGACTGGAGCCTGTCCCATACAAACTAAACATTATTATGTCTGGTAACTGAACCTTACCACTGGAGCCTGCCCTACACACACTGAATGTTCCAAAGTGTGACAACTGAATCTTACGACTGGAGCCTGTCCCATACAAACTGAACGTTATAATGTCTGGTAACTGTACCTTGCGACTGTGGCCTGCGATACACAAACTGAATGTTACAAATAATGACGTCTGAACCTTACGACTTTAGCCTGTTACATACAAACTGAATGTTACAAAGTGTGACAAATGAACCTTTCGACTGGAGCCTGCCCTACACAAACTGAATGTTATAATGTCTGGTAACTAAAACTTACGACTGGAGCCTGTCCCATACAAACTGAATGTTATAATGTCTGGTAACTGAACCTTACGACTGGAGCCCTAACCCTAACCCTAACCCTAACCCTAACCCTAACCCTAACCCTAACCCTAACCCTAACTAAACCTTACGACTGGAACCTCTCCCATACAACCTAAATGTTATAATGTCTGTTAACTGTACCTTTTGATAGGGGCCTGCCCTACACAAAATGAATGTTACAAAGTTTGACAACTGAACCGTGCGACTGGAGCCTGAACTACACAAACTGAATGTTTCAATGCCTGACAGCTGAACCGTACGACTGGAGCCTGCCCTACACAAACTCAATGTATCAATGTCTCACAACTGAACCTTAAGACTGGAGCCTGCGATACACAAACTGAATGTTTTAATGTCTGACAACTGAACCTTACGACTGTATCCTGCCCTACACAAACTGAATGTTTTAATATCTGACAACTGAACCTTACGACTGAAGAGTGCAATACGCCAACTAAATGTATTAATGTCTGGTAACTGAAACTTGCGACTGGAGCCTGTCCCATACAAACTAAACATTATTATGTCTGGTAACTGAACCTTACCACTGGAGCCTGCCCTACACACACTGAATGTTCCAAAGTGTGACAACTGAATCTTACGACTGGAGCCTGTCCCATACAAACTGAATGTTATAATGTCTGGTAACTGTACCTTGCGACTGTGGCCTGCGATACACAAACTGAATGTTACAAATAATGACGTCTGAACCTTACGACTTTAGCCTGTTACATACAAACTGAATGTTACAAAGTGTGACAAATGAACCTTTCGACTGGAGCCTGCCCTACACAAACTGAATGTTATAATGTCTGGTAACTAAAACTTACGACTGGAGCCTGTCCCATACAAACTGAATGTTATAATGTCTGGTAACTGAACCTTACGACTGGAGCCCTAACCCTAACCCTAACCCTAACCCTAACCCTAACCCTAACCCTAACCCTAACCCTAACCCTAACCCTAACCCTAACCCTAACCCTAACTAAACCTTACGACTGGAACCTCTCCCATACAACCTAAATGTTATAATGTCTGTTAACTGTACCTTTTGATAGGGGCCTGCCCTACACAAAATGAATGTTACAAAGTTTGACAACTGAACCGTGCGACTGGAGCCTGAACTACACAAACTGAATGTTTCAATGCCTGACAGCTGAACCGTACGACTGGAGCCTGCCCTACACAAACTCAATGTATCAATGTCTCACAACTGAACCTTAAGACTGGAGCCTGCGATACACAAACTGAATGTTTTAATGTCTGACAACTGAACCTTACGACTGTATCCTGCCCTACACAAACTGAATGTTTTAATATCTGACAACTGAACCTTACGACTGAAGAGTGCAATACGCCAACTAAATGTATTAATGTCTGGTAACTGAAACTTGCGACTGGAGCCTGTCCCATACAAACTAAACATTATTATGTCTGGTAACTGAACCTTACCACTGGAGCCTGCCCTACACACACTGAATGTTCCAAAGTGTGACAACTGAATCTTACGACTGGAGCCTGTCCCATACAAACTGAATGTTATAATGTCTGGTAACTGTACCTTGCGACTGTGGCCTGCGATACACAAACTGAATGTTACAAATAATGACGTCTGAACCTTACGACTTTAGCCTGTTACATACAAACTGAATGTTACAAAGTGTGACAAATGAACCTTTCGACTGGAGCCTGCCCTACACAAACTGAATGTTATAATGTCTGGTAACTAAAACTTACGACTGGAGCCTGTCCCATACAAACTGAATGTTATAATGTCTGGTAACTGAACCTTACGACTGGAGCCCTAACCCTAACCCTAACCCTAACCCTAACCCTAACCCTAACCCTAACCCTAACCCTAACTAAACCTTACGACTGGAACCTCTCCCATACAACCTAAATGTTATAATGTCTGTTAACTGTACCTTTTGATAGGGGCCTGCCCTACACAAAATGAATGTTACAAAGTGTAGCATCTGAACCTTACGACTCGAGCCTACACTAGGCAAAATAAATGTTACAAAGTTTGACAACTGAACCGTGCGACTGGAGCCTGAACTACACAAACTGAATGTTTCAATGCCTGACAGCTGAACCGTACGACTGGAGCCTGCCCTACACAAACTCAATGTATCAATGTCTCACAACTGAACCTTAAGACTGGAGCCTGCGATACACAAACTGAATGTTTTAATGTCTGACAACTGAACCTTACGACTGTATCCTGCCCTACACAAACTGAATGTTTTAATATCTGACAACTGAACCTTACGACTGAAGAGTGCAATACGCCAACTAAATGTATTAATGTCTGGTAACTGAAACTTGCGACTGGAGCCTGTCCCATACAAACTAAACATTATTATGTCTGGTAACTGAACCTTACCACTGGAGCCTGCCCTACACACACTGAATGTTCCAAAGTGTGACAACTGAATCTTACGACTGGAGCCTGTCCCATACAAACTGAATGTTATAATGTCTGGTAACTGTACCTTGCGACTGTGGCCTGCGATACACAAACTGAATGTTACAAATAATGACGTCTGAACCTTACGACTTTAGCCTGTTACATACAAACTGAATGTTACAAAGTGTGACAAATGAACCTTTCGACTGGAGCCTGCCCTACACAAACTGAATGTTATAATGTCTGGTAACTAAAACTTACGACTGGAGCCTGTCCCATACAAACTGAATGTTATAATGTCTGGTAACTGAACCTTACGACTGGAGCCCTAACCCTAACCCTAACCCTAACCCTAACCCTAACCCTAACCCTAACCCTAACCCTAACCCTAACCCTAACCCTAACCCTAACCCTAACCCTAACCCTAACTAAACCTTACGACTGGAACCTCTGCCATACAACCTAAATGTTATAATGTCTGTTAACTGTACCTTTTGATAGGGGCCTGCCCTACACAAAATGAATGTTACAAAGTTTGACAACTGAACCGTGCGACTGGAGCCTGAACTACACAAACTGAATGTTTCAATGCCTGACAGCTGAACCGTACGACTGGAGCCTGCCCTACACAAACTCAATGTATCAATGTCTCACAACTGAACCTTAAGACTGGAGCCTGCGATACACAAACTGAATGTTTTAATGTCTGACAACTGAACCTTACGACTGTATCCTGCCCTACACAAACTGAATGTTTTAATATCTGACAACTGAAGCTTACGACTGAAGAGTGCAATACGCCAACTAAATGTATTAATGTCTGGTAACTGAAACTTGCGACTGGAGCCTGTCCCATACAAACTAAACATTATTATGTCTGGTAACTGAACCTTACCACTGGAGCCTGCCCTACACACACTGAATGTTCCAAAGTGTGACAACTGAATCTTACGACTGGAGCCTGTCCCATACAAACTGAATGTTATAATGTCTGGTAACTGTACCTTGCGACTGTGGCCTGCGATACACAAACTGAATGTTACAAATAATGACGTCTGAACCTTACGACTTTAGCCTGTTACATACAAACTGAATGTTACAAAGTGTGACAAATGAACCTTTCGACTGGAGCCTGCCCTACACAAACTAAATGTTATAATGTCTGGTAACTAAAACTTACGACTGGAGCCTGTCCCATACAAACTGAATGTTATAATGTCTGGTAACTGAACCTTACGACTGGAGCCCTAACCCTAACCCTAACCCTAACCCTAACCCTAACCCTAACCCTAACCCTAACCCTAACCCTAACCCTAACTAAACCTTACGACTGGAACCTCTCCCATACAACCTAAATGTTATAATGTCTGTTAACTGTACCTTTTGATAGGGGCCTGCCCTACACAAAATGAATGTTACAAAGTTTGACAACTGAACCGTGCGACTGGAGCCTGAACTACACAAACTGAATGTTTCAATGCCTGACAGCTGAACCGTACGACTGGAGCCTGCCCTACACAAACTCAATGTATCAATGTCTCACAACTGAACCTTAAGACTGGAGCCTGCGATACACAAACTGAATGTTTTAATGTCTGACAACTGAACCTTACGACTGTATCCTGCCCTACACAAACTGAATGTTTTAATATCTGACAACTGAACCTTACGACTGAAGAGTGCAATACGCCAACTAAATGTATTAATGTCTGGTAACTGAAACTTGCGACTGGAGCCTGTCCCATACAAACTAAACATTATTATGTCTGGTAACTGAACCTTACCACTGGAGCCTGCCCTACACACACTGAATGTTCCAAAGTGTGACAACTGAATCTTACGACTGGAGCCTGTCCCATACAAACTGAATGTTATAATGTCTGGTAACTGTACCTTGCGACTGTGGCCTGCGATACACAAACTGAATGTTACAAATAATGACGTCTGAACCTTACGACTTTAGCCTGTTACATACAAACTGAATGTTACAAAGTGTGACAAATGAACCTTTCGACTGGAGCCTGCCCTACACAAACTGAATGTTATAATGTCTGGTAACTAAAACTTACGACTGGAGCCTGTCCCATACAAACTGAATGTTATAATGTCTGGTAACTGAACCTTACGACTGGAGCCTGCCCTACACAAACTGAATGTTGTGAAGTGTGACAACTGAACCTTACAACTGTAGCCTGTCCCATACAAACTAAATGTTAATATGTCTGGTATCTGCACCTTGCCATTGGAACCTGACGTACACAAACTGAATGTGACAAAATGTGACAACTAAACCTTACGACTGGAGCCTGTCCCAGAGAAACTGAATGTTATAATGTCTGGTAAATGAAACTTACGACTGGAGCCTGCCCTACACAAACTGAATGTTACAGAGTGTCACAACTAAACCTTACGACTGGAGCCTGTCCCATACACACTGAATGTTATAATGTCTGGTAACTGTACTTTACGACTGTGGCCTGCCTTACACAAACTGAATGTTACAAAGTGTAGCATCTGAACCTTACGACTCGAGCCTACACTAGACAAAATAAATGCTACAAAGTGTGACAAATGAACCTATCGACTGGAGCCTGCCCTACACAAACTGAATGTTGTAATGTCTGGTATCTGAACCTTACGACTGGAGCCTGTCCTATACAAACTAAATGTTATAATGTCTGGTAACTGTACCTTACGAGTGGAGCCTGCCCTACACAAACTGAATGTTACAGAGTGTGACAACTAAACCTTACGACTGGAACCTCTCCCATACAACCTAAATGTTATAATGTCTGTTAACTGTACCTTTTGATAGGGGCCTGCCCTACACAAAATGAATGTTACAAAGTGTAGCATCTGAACCTTACGACTGGAGCCTACACTAGGCAAAATAAATGTTACAAAGTTTGACAACTGAACCGTGCGACTGGAGCCTGAACTACACAAACTGAATGTTTTAATGCCTGACAGCTGAACCGTACGACTGGAGCCTGCCCTACACAAACTCAATGTATCAATGTCTCACAACTGAACCTTAAGACTGGAGCCTGCGATACACAAACTGAATGTTTTAATGTCTGACAACTGAACCTTACGACTGTATCCTGCCCTACACAAACTGAATGTTTTAATATCTGACAACTGAACCTTACGACTGAAGAGTGCAATACGCCAACTAAATGTATTAATGTCTGGTAACTGAAACTTGCGACTGGAGCCTGTCCCATACAAACTAAACATTATTATGTCTGGTAACTGAACCTTACCACTGGAGCCTGCCCTACACACACTGAATGTTCCAAAGTGTGACAACTGAATCTTACGACTGGAGCCTGTCCCATACAAACTGAATGTTATAATGTCTGGTAACTGTACCTTGCGACTGTGGCCTGCGATACACAAACTGAATGTTACAAATAATGACGTCTGAACCTTACGACTTTAGCCTGTTACATACAAACTGAATGTTACAAAGTGTGACAAATGAACCTTTCGACTGGAGCCTGCCCTACACAAACTGAATGTTATAATGTCTGGTAACTAAAACTTACGACTGGAGCCTGTCCCATACAAACTGAATGTTATAATGTCTGGTAACTGAACCTTACGACTGGAGCCCTAACCCTAACCCTAACCCTAACCCTAACCCTAACCCTAACCCTAACCCTAACCCTAACCCTAACCCTAACTAAACCTTACGACTGGAACCTCTCCCATACAACCTAAATGTTATAATGTCTGTTAACTGTACCTTTTGATAGGGGCCTGCCCTACACAAAATGAATGTTACAAAGTGTAGCATCTGAACCTTACGACTCGAGCCTACACTAGGCAAAATAAATGTTACAAAGTTTGACAACTGAACCGTGCGACTGGAGCCTGAACTACACAAACTGAATGTTTCAATGCCTGACAGCTGAACCGTACGACTGGAGCCTGCCCTACACAAACTCAATGTATCAATGTCTCACAACTGAACCTTAAGACTGGAGCCTGCGATACACAAACTGAATGTTTTAATGTCTGACAACTGAACCTTACGACTGTATCCTGCCCTACACAAACTGAATGTTTTAATATCTGACAACTGAACCTTACGACTGAAGAGTGCAATACGCCAACTAAATGTATTAATGTCTGGTAACTGAAACTTGCGACTGGAGCCTGTCCCATACAAACTAAACATTATTATGTCTGGTAACTGAACCTTACCACTGGAGCCTGCCCTACACACACTGAATGTTCCAAAGTGTGACAACTGAATCTTACGACTGGAGCCTGTCCCATACAAACTGAATGTTATAATGTCTGGTAACTGTACCTTGCGACTGTGGCCTGCGATACACAAACTGAATGTTACAAATAATGACGTCTGAACCTTACGACTTTAGCCTGTTACATACAAACTGAATGTTACAAAGTGTGACAAATGAACCTTTCGACTGGAGCCTGCCCTACACAAACTGAATGTTATAATGTCTGGTAACTAAAACTTGCGACTGGAGCCTGTCCCATACAAACTGAATGTTATAATGTCTGGTAACTGAACCTTACGACTGGAGCCCTAACCCTAACCCTAACCCTAACCCTAACCCTAACCCTAACCCTAACCCTAACCCTAACCCTAACTAAACCTTACGACTGGAACCTCTCCCATACAACCTAAATGTTATAATGTCTGTTAACTGTACCTTTTGATAGGGGCCTGCCCTACACAAAATGAATGTTACAAAGTGTAGCATCTGAACCTTACGACTCGAGCCTACACTAGGCAAAATAAATGTTACAAAGTTTGACAACTGAACCGTGCGACTGGAGCCTGAACTACACAAACTGAATGTTTCAATGCCTGACAGCTGAACCGTACGACTGGAGCCTGCCCTACACAAACTCAATGTATCAATGTCTCACAACTGAACCTTAAGACTGGAGCCTGCGATACACAAACTGAATGTTTTAATGTCTGACAACTGAACCTTACGACTGTATCCTGCCCTACACAAACTGAATGTTTTAATATCTGACAACTGAACCTTACGACTGAAGAGTGCAATACGCCAACTAAATGTATTAATGTCTGGTAACTGAAACTTGCGACTGGAGCCTGTCCCATACAAACTAAACATTATTATGTCTGGTAACTGAACCTTACCACTGGAGCCTGCCCTACACACACTGAATGTTCCAAAGTGTGACAACTGAATCTTACGACTGGAGCCTGTCCCATACAAACTGAATGTTATAATGTCTGGTAACTGTACCTTGCGACTGTGGCCTGCGATACACAAACTGAATGTTACAAATAATGACGTCTGAACCTTACGACTTTAGCCTGTTACATACAAACTGAATGTTACAAAGTGTGACAAATGAACCTTTCGACTGGAGCCTGCCCTACACAAACTGAATGTTATAATGTCTGGTAACTAAAACTTACGACTGGAGCCTGTCCCATACAAACTGAATGTTATAATGTCTGGTAACTGAACCTTACGACTGGAGCCCTAACCCTAACCCTAACCCTAACCCTAACCCTAACCCTAACCCTAACCCTAACCCTAACCCTAACCCTAACCCTAACCCTAACTAAACCTTACGACTGGAACCTCTCCCATACAACCTAAATGTTATAATGTCTGTTAACTGTACCTTTTGATAGGGGCCTGCCCTACACAAAATGAATGTTACAAAGTGTAGCATCTGAACCTTACGACTGGAGCCTACACTAGGCAAAATAAATGTTACAAAGTTTGACAACTGAACCGTGCGACTGGAGCCTGAACTACACAAACTGAATGTTTCAATGCCTGACAGCTGAACCGTACGACTGGAGCCTGCCCTACACAAACTCAATGTATCAATGTCTCACAACTGAACCTTAAGACTGGAGCCTGCGATACACAAACTGAATGTTTTAATGTCTGACAACTGAACCTTACGACTGTATCCTGCCCTACACAAACTGAATGTTTTAATATCTGACAACTGAACCTTACGACTGAAGAGTGCAATACGCCAACTAAATGTATTAATGTCTGGTAACTGAAACTTGCGACTGGAGCCTGTCCCATACAAACTAAACATTATTATGTCTGGTAACTGAACCTTACCACTGGAGCCTGCCCTACACACACTGAATGTTCCAAAGTGTGACAACTGAATCTTACGACTGGAGCCTGTCCCATACAAACTGAATGTTATAATGTCTGGTAACTGTACCTTGCGACTGTGGCCTGCGATACACAAACTGAATGTTACAAATAATGACGTCTGAACCTTACGACTTTAGCCTGTTACATACAAACTGAATGTTACAAAGTGTGACAAATGAACCTTTCGACTGGAGCCTGCCCTACACAAACTGAATGTTATAATGTCTGGTAACTAAAACTTACGACTGGAGCCTGTCCCATACAAACTGAATGTTATAATGTCTGGTAACTGAACCTTACGACTGGAGCCCTAACCCTAACCCTAACCCTCACCCCTAACCCTAACCCTAACCCTAACCCTAACCCTAACCCTAACCCTAACCCTAACCCTAACCCTAACTAAACCTTACGACTGGAACCTCTCCCATACAACCTAAATGTTATAATGTCTGTTAACTGTACCTTTTGATAGGGGCCTGCCCTACACAAAATGAATGTTACAAAGTGTAGCATCTGAACCTTACGACTCGAGCCTACACTAGGCAAAATAAATGTTACAAAGTTTGACAACTGAACCGTGCGACTGGAGCCTGAACTACACAAACTGAATGTTTCAATGCCTGACAGCTGAACCGTACGACTGGAGCCTGCCCTACACAAACTCAATGTATCAATGTCTCACAACTGAACCTTAAGACTGGAGCCTGCGATACACAAACTGAATGTTTTAATGTCTGACAACTGAACCTTACGACTGTATCCTGCCCTACACAAACTGAATGTTTTAATATCTGACAACTGAACCTTACGACTGAAGAGTGCAATACGCCAACTAAATGTATTAATGTCTGGTAACTGAAACTTGCGACTGGAGCCTGTCCCATACAAACTAAACATTATTATGTCTGGTAACTGAACCTTACCACTGGAGCCTGCCCTACACACACTGAATGTTCCAAAGTGTGACAACTGAATCTTACGACTGGAGCCTGTCCCATACAAACTGAATGTTATAATGTCTGGTAACTGTAC
The DNA here is from genome assembly GCF_037392515.1 of Haliotis asinina. Lineage (NCBI taxonomy): Eukaryota > Metazoa > Mollusca > Gastropoda > Lepetellida > Haliotidae > Haliotis > Haliotis asinina. The sequence continues at coordinate 39,006 of NW_027133902.1, forward strand.
CTTGCGACTGTGGCCTGCGATACACAAACTGAATGTTACAAATAATGACGTCTGAACCTTACGACTTTAGCCTGTTACATACAAACTGAATGTTACAAAGTGTGACAAATGAACCTTTCGACTGGAGCCTGCCCTACACAAACTGAATGTTATAATGTCTGGTAACTAAAACTTACGACTGGAGCCTGTCCCATACAAACTGAATGTTATAATGTCTGGTAACTGAACCTTACGACTGGAGCCTGCCCTACACAAACTGAATGTTGCGAAGTGTGACAACTGAACCTTACAACTGTAGCCTGTCCCATACAAACTAAATGTTAATATGTCTGGTATCTGCACCTTGCCATTGGAACCTGACGTACACAAACTGAATGTGACAAAATGTGACAACTAAACCTTACGACTGGAGCCTGTCCCAGAGAAACTGAATGTTACAAAGTTTGACAACTGAACCGTGCGACTGGAGCCTGCCCTACACAAACTGAATGTTACAGAGTGTCACAACTAAACCTTACGACTGGAGCCTGTCCCATACACACTGAATGTTATAATGTCTGGTAACTGTACTTTACGACTGTGGCCTGCCTTACACAAACTGAATGTTACAAAGTGTAGCATCTGAACCTTACGACTCGAGCCTACACTAGACAAAATAAATGCTACAAAGTGTGACAAATGAACCTATCGACTGGAGCCTGCCCTACACAAACTGAATGTTGTAATGTCTGGTATCTGAACCTTACGACTGGAGCCTGTCCTATACAAACTAAATGTTATAATGTCTGGTAACTGTACCTTACGAGTGGAGCCTGCCCTACACAAACTGAATGTTACAGAGTGTGACAACTAAACCTTACGACTGGAACCTCTCCCATACAACCTAAATGTTATAATGTCTGTTAACTGTACCTTTTGATAGGGGCCTGCCCTACACAAAATGAATGTTACAAAGTGTAGCATCTGAACCTTACGACTCGAGCCTACACTAGGCAAAATAAATGTTACAAAGTTTGACAACTGAACCGTGCGACTGGAGCCTGAACTACACAAACTGAATGTTTTAATGCCTGACAGCTGAACCGTACGACTGGAGCCTGCCCTACACAAACTCAATGTATCAATGTCTCACAACTGAACCTTAAGACTGGAGCCTGCGATACACAAACTGAATGTTTTAATGTCTGACAACTGAACCTTACGACTGTATCCTGCCCTACACAAACTGAATGTTTTAATATCTGACAACTGAACCTTACGACTGAAGAGTGCAATACGCCAACTAAATGTATTAATGTCTGGTAACTGAAACTTGCGACTGGAGCCTGTCCCATACAAACTAAACATTATTATGTCTGGTAACTGAACCTTACCACTGGAGCCTGCCCTACACACACTGAATGTTCCAAAGTGTGACAACTGAATCTTACGACTGGAGCCTGTCCCATACAAACTGAATGTTATAATGTCTGGTAACTGTACCTTGCGACTGTGGCCTGCGATACACAAACTGAATGTTACAAATAATGACGTCTGAACCGTACGACTTTAGCCTGTTACATACAAACTGAATGTTACAAAGTGTGACAAATGAACCTTTCGACTGGAGCCTGCCCTACACAAACTGAATGTTATAATGTCTGGTAACTAAAACTTACGACTGGAGCCTGTCCCATACAAACTGAATGTTATAATGTCTGGTAACTGAACCTTACGACTGGAGCCCTAACCCTAACCCTAACCCTAACCCTAACCCTAACCCTAACCCTAACCCTAACCCTAACCCTAACCCTAACCCTAACTAAACCTTACGACTGGAACCTCTCCCATACAACCTAAATGTTATAATGTCTGTTAACTGTACCTTTTGATAGGGGCCTGCCCTACACAAAATGAATGTTACAAAGTGTAGCATCTGAACCTTACGACTGGAGCCTACACTAGGCAAAATAAATGTTACAAAGTTTGACAACTGAACCGTGCGACTGGAGCCTGAACTACACAAACTGAATGTTTCAATGCCTGACAGCTGAACCGTACGACTGGAGCCTGCCCTACACAAACTCAATGTATCAATGTCTCACAACTGAACCTTAAGACTGGAGCCTGCGATACACAAACTGAATGTTTTAATGTCTGACAACTGAACCTTACGACTGTATCCTGCCCTACACAAACTGAATGTTTTAATATCTGACAACTGAACCTTACGACTGCAGAGTGCAATACGCCAACTAAATGTATTAATGTCTGGTAACTGAAACTTGCGACTGGAGCCTGTCCCATACAAACTAAACATTATTATGTCTGGTAACTGAACCTTACCACTGGAGCCTGCCCTACACACACTGAATGTTCCAAAGTGTGACAACTGAATCTTACGACTGGAGCCTGTCCCATACAAACTGAATGTTATAATGTCTGGTAACTGTACCTTGCGACTGTGGCCTGCGATACACAAACTGAATGTTACAAATAATGACGTCTGAACCTTACGACTTTAGCCTGTTACATACAAACTGAATGTTACAAAGTGTGACAAATGAACCTTTCGACTGGAGCCTGCCCTACACAAATTGAATGTTATAATGTCTGGTAACTAAAACTTACGACTGGAGCCTGTCCCATACAAACTGAATGTTATAATGTCTGGTATCTGAACCTTACGACTGGAGCCCCAACCCTAACCCTAACCCTAACCCTAACCCTAACCCTAACCCTAACCCTAACCCTAACCCTAACCCTAACCCTAACCCTAACTAAACCTTACGACTGGAACCTCTCCCATACAACCTAAATGTTATAATGTCTGTTAACTGTACCTTTTGATAGGGGCCTGCCCTACACAAAATGAATGTTACAAAGTGTAGCATCTGAACCTTACGACTGGAGCCTACACTAGGCAAAATAAATGTTACAAAGTTTGACAACTGAACCGTGCGACTGGAGCCTGAACTACACAAACTGAATGTTTTAATGCCTGACAGCTGAACCGTACGACTGGAGCCTGCCCTACACAAACTCAATGTATCAATGTCTCACAACTGAACCTTAAGACTGGAGCCTGCGATACACAAACTGAATGTTTTAATGTCTGACAACTGAACCTTACGACTGTATCCTGCCCTACACAAACTGAATGTTTTAATATCTGACAACTGAACCTTACGACTGAAGAGTGCAATACGCCAACTAAATGTATTAATGTCTGGTAACTGAAACTTGCGACTGGAGCCTGTCCCATACAAACTAAACATTATTATGTCTGGTAACTGAACCTTACCACTGGAGCCTGCCCTACACACACTGAATGTTCCAAAGTGTGACAACTGAATCTTACGACTGGAGCCTGTCCCATACAAACTGAATGTTATAATGTCTGGTAACTGTACCTTGCGACTGTGGCCTGCGATACACAAACTGAATGTTACAAATAATGACGTCTGAACCTTACGACTTTAGCCTGTTACATACAAACTGAATGTTACAAAGTGTGACAAATGAACCTTTCGACTGGAGCCTGCCCTACACAAACTGAATGTTATAATGTCTGGTAACTAAAACTTACGACTGGAGCCTGTCCCATACAAACTGAATGTTATAATGTCTGGTAACTGAACCTTACGACTGGAGCCTGCCCTACACAAACTGAATGTTGCGAAGTGTGACAACTGAACCTTACAACTGTAGCCTGTCCCATACAAACTAAATGTTATTATGTCTGGTATCTGCACCTTGCCATTGGAACCTGACGTACACAAACTGAATGTGACAAAATGTGACAACTAAACCTTACGACTGGAGCCTGTCCCAGAGAAACTGAATGTTATAATGTCTGGTAAATGAACCTTACGACTGGAGCCTGCCCTACACAAACTGAATGTTACAGAGTGTCACAACTAAACCTTACGACTGGAGCCTGTCCCATACACACTGAATGTTATAATGTCTGGTAACTGTACTTTACGACTGTGGCCTGCCTTACACAAACTGAATGTTACAAAGTGTAGCATCTGAACCTTACGACTCGAGCCTACACTAGACAAAATAACAACTAGACAACTGAAACTTGCGACTGGAGCCTGTCCCATACAAACTAAATATTTTTATGTCTGGTAACTGAACCTTACCACTGGAGCCTGCCCTACACACACTGAATGTTCCAAAGTGTGACAACTGAATCTTACGACTGGAGCCTGTCCCATACAAACTGAATGTTATAATGTCTGGTAACTGTACCTTGCGACTGTGGCCTGCGATACACAAACTGAATGTTACAAATAATGACGTCTGAACCTTACGACTTTAGCCTGTTACATACAAACTGAATGTTACAAAGTGTGACAAATGAACCTTTCGACTGGAGCCTGCCCTACACAAACTGAATGTTATAATGTCTGGTAACTAAAACTTACGACTGGAGCCTGTCCCATACAAACTGAATGTTATAATGTCTGGTAACTGAACCTTACGACTGGAGCCTGCCCTACACAAACTGAATGTTGCGAAGTGTGACAACTGAACCTTACAACTGTAGCCTGTCCCATACAAACTAAATGTTATTATGTCTGGTATCTGCACCTTGCCATTGGAACCTGACGTACACAAACTGAATGTGACAAAATGTGACAACTAAACCTTACGACTGGAGCCTGTCCCAGAGAAACTGAATGTTATAATGTCTGGTAAATGAACCTTACGACTGGAGCCTGCCCTACACAAACTGAATGTTACAGAGTGTCACAACTAAACCTTACGACTGGAGCCTGTCCCATACACACTGAATGTTATAATGTCTGGTAACTGTACTTTACGACTGTGGCCTGCCTTACACAAACTGAATGTTACAAAGTGTAGCATCTGAACCTTACGACTCGAGCCTACACTAGACAAAATAAATGCTACAAAGTGTGACAAATGAACCTATCGACTGGAGCCTGCCCTACACAAACTGAATGTTGTAATGTCTGGTATCTGAACCTTACGACTGGAGCCTGTCCTATACAAACTAAATGTTATAATGTCTGGTAACTGTACCTTACGAGTGGAGCCTGCCCTACACAAACTGAATGTTACAGAGTGTGACAACTAAACCTTACGACTGGAACCTCTCCCATACAACCTAAATGTTATAATGTCTGTTAACTGTACCTTTTGATAGGGGCCTGCCCTACACAAAATGAATGTTACAAAGTGTAGCATCTGAACCTTACGACTGGAGCCTACACTAGGCAAAATAAATGTTACAAAGTTTGACAACTGAACCGTGCGACTGGAGCCTGAACTACACAAACTGAATGTTTTAATGCCTGACAGCTGAACCGTACGACTGGAGCCTGCCCTACACAAACTCAATGTATCAATGTCTCACAACTGAACCTTAAGACTGGAGCCTGCGATACACAAACTGAATGTTTTAATGTCTGACAACTGAACCTTACGACTGTATCCTGCCCTACACAAACTGAATGTTTTAATATCTGACAACTGAACCTTACGACTGAAGAGTGCAATACGCCAACTAAATGTATTAATGTCTGGTAACTGAAACTTGCGACTGGAGCCTGTCCCATACAAACTAAATATTATTATGTCTGGTAACTGAACCTTACCACTGGAGCCTGCCCTACACACACTGAATGTTCCAAAGTGTGACAACTGAATCTTACGACTGGAGCCTGTCCCATACAAACTGAATGTTATAATGTCTGGTAACTGTACCTTGCGACTGTGGCCTGCGATACACAAACTGAATGTTACAAATAATGACGTCTGAACCTTACGACTTTAGCCTGTTACATACAAACTGAATATTACAAAGTGTGACAAATGAACCTTTCGACTGGAGCCTGCCCTACACAAACTGAATGTTATAATGTCTGGTAACTAAAACTTACGACTGGAGCCTGTCCCATACAAACTGAATGTTATAATGTCTGGTAACTGAACCTTACGACTGGAGCCTGCCCTACACAAACTGAATGTTGCGAAGTGTGACAACTGAACCTTACAACTGTAGCCTGTCCCATACAAACTAAATGTTAATATGTCTGGTATCTGCACCTTGCCATTGGAACCTGACGTACACAAACTGAATGTGACAAAATGTGACAACTAAACCTTACGACTGGAGCCTGTCCCAGAGAAACTGAATGTTATAATGTCTGGTAAATGAACCTTACGACTGGAGCCTGCCCTACACAAACTGAATGTTACAGAGTGTCACAACTAAACCTTACGACTGGAGCCTGTCCCATACACACTGAATGTTATAATGTCTGGTAACTGTACTTTACGACTGTGGCCTGCCTTACACAAACTGAATGTTACAAAGTGTAGCATCTGAACCTTACGACTCGAGCCTACACTAGACAAAATAAATGCTACAAAGTGTGACAAATGAACCTATCGACTGGAGCCTGCCCTACACAAACTGAATGTTGTAATGTCTGGTATCTGAACCTTACGACTGGAGCCTGTCCTATACAAACTAAATGTTATAATGTCTGGTAACTGTACCTTACGAGTGGAGCCTGCCCTACACAAACTGAATGTTGCGAAGTGTGACAACTGAACCTTACAACTGTAACCTGTCCCATACAAACTAAATGTTTTTATGTCTGGTATCTGCACCTTGCCATTGGAACCTGAGGTACACAAACTGAATGTGACAAAATGTGACAACTAAACCTTACGACTGGAGCCTGTCCCAGAGAAACTGAATGTTATAATGTCTGGTAAATGAACCTTACAACTGGAGCCTGCCCTACACAAACTGAATGTTACAGAGTGTCACAACTAAACCTTACGACTGGAGCCTGTCCCATACACACTGAATGTTATAATGTCTGGTAACTGTACTTTACGACTGTGGCCTGCCTTACACAAACTGAATGTTACAAAGTGTAGCATCTGAACCTTACGACTCGAGCCTACACTAGACAAAATAAATGCTACAAAGTGTGACAAATGAACCTATCGACTGGAGCCTGCCCTACACAAACTGAATGTTGTAATGTCTGGTATCTGAACCTTACGACTGTAGCCTGTCCTATACAAACTAAATGTTATAATGTCTGGTAACTGTACCTTACGAGTGGAGCCTGCCCTACACAAACTGAATGTTACAGAGTGTGACAACTAAACCTTACGACTGGAACCTCTCCCATACAACCTAAATGTTATAATGTCTGTTAACTGTACCTTTTGATAGGGGCCTGCCCTACACAAAATGAATGTTACAAAGTGTAGCATCTGAACCTTACGACTGGAGCCTACACTAGGCAAAATAAATGTTACAAAGTTTGACAACTGAACCGTGCGACTGGAGCCTGAACTACACAAACTGAATGTTTCAATGCCTGACAGCTGAACCGTACGACTGGAGCCTGCCCTACACAAACTCAATGTATCAATGTCTCACAACTGAACCTTAAGACTGGAGCCTGCGATACACAAACTGAATGTTTTAATGTCTGACAACTGAACCTTACGACTGTATCCTGCCCTACACAAACTGAATGTTTTAATATCTGACAACTGAACCTTACGACTGAAGAGTGCAATACGCCAACTAAATGTATTAATGTCTGGTAACTGAAACTTGCGACTGGAGCCTGTCCCATACAAACTAAATATTATTATGTCTGGTAACTGAACCTTACCACTGGAGCCTGCCCTACACACACTGAATGTTCCAAAGTGTGACAACTGAATCTTACGACTGGAGCCTGTCCCATACAAACTGAATGTTATAATGTCTGGTAACTGTACCTTGCGACTGTGGCCTGCGATACACAAACTGAATGTTACAAATAATGACGTCTGAACCTTACGACTTTAGCCTGTTACATACAAACTGAATGTTACAAAGTGTGACAAATGAACCTTTCGACTGGAGCCTGCCCTACACAAACTGAATGTTATAATGTCTGGTAACTAAAACTTACGACTGGAGCCTGTCCCATACAAACTGAATGTTATAATGTCTGGTAACTGAACCTTACGACTGGAGCCTGCCCTACACAAACTGAATGTTGCGAAGTGTGACAACTGAACCTTACAACTGTAGCCTGTCCCATACAAACTAAATGTTAATATGTCTGGTATCTGCACCTTGCCATTGGAACCTGACGTACACAAACTGAATGTGACAAAATGTGACAACTAAACCTTACGACTGGAGCCTGTCCCAGAGAAACTGAATGTTATAATGTCTGGTAAATGAACCTTACGACTGGAGCCTGCCCTACACAAACTGAATGTTACAGAGTGTCACAACTAAACCTTACGACTGGAGCCTGTCCCATACACACTGAATGTTATAATGTTTGGTAACTGTACTTTACGACTGTGGCCTGCCTTACACAAACTGAATGTTACAAAGTGTAGCATCTGAACCTTACGACTCGAGCCTACACTAGACAAAATAAATGCTACAAAGTGTGACAAATGAACCTCTCGACTGGAGCCTGCCCTACACAAACTGAATGTTGTAATGTCTGGTATCTGAACCTTACGACTGGAGCCTGTCCTATACAAACTAAATGTTATAATGTCTGGTAACTGTACCTTACGAGTGGAGCCTGCCCTACACAAACTGAATGTTGCGAAGTGTGACAACTGAACCTTACAACTGTAACCTGTCCCATACAAACTAAATGTTTTTATGTCTGGTATCTGCACCTTGCCATTGGAACCTGAGGTACACAAACTGAATGTGACAAAATGTGACAACTAAACCTTACGACTGGAGCCTGTCCCAGAGAAACTGAATGTTATAATGTCTGGTAAATGAACCTTACGACTGGAGCCTGCCCTACACAAACTGAATGTTACAGAGTGTCACAACTAAACCTTACGACTGGAGCCTGTCCCATACACACTGAATGTTATAATGTCTGGTAACTGTACTTTACGACTGTGGCCTGCCTTACACAAACTGAATGTTACAAAGTGTAGCATCTGAACCTTACGACTCGAGCCTACACTAGACAAAATAAATGCTACAAAGTGTGACAAATGAACCTATCGACTGGAGCCTGCCCTACACAAACTGAATGTTGTAATGTCTGGTATCTGAACCTTACGACTGGAGCCTGTCCTATACAAACTAAATGTTATAATGTCTGGTAACTGTACCTTACGAGTGGAGCCTGCCCTACACAAACTGAATGTTACAGAGTGTGACAACTAAACCTTACGACTGGAACCTCTCCCATACAACCTAAATGTTATAATGTCTGTTAACTGTACCTTTTGATAGGGGCCTGCCCTACACAAAATGAATGTTACAAAGTGTAGCATCTGAACCTTACGACTGGAGCCTACACTAGGCAAAATAAATGTTACAAAGTTTGACAACTGAACCGTGCGACTGGAGCCTGAACTACACAAACTGAATGTTTCAATGCCTGACAGCTGAACCGTACGACTGGAGCCTGCCCTACACAAACTCAATGTATCAATGTCTCACAACTGAACCTTAAGACTGGAGCCTGCGATACACAAACTGAATGTTTTAATGTCTGACAACTGAACCTTACGACTGTATCCTGCCCTACACAATCTGAATGTTTTAATATCTGACAACTGAACCTTACGACTGAAGAGTGCAATACGCCAACTAAATGTATTAATGTCTGGTAACTGAAACTTGCGACTGGAGCCTGTCCCATACAAACTAAATATTATTATGTCTGGTAACTGAACCTTACCACTGGAGCCTGCCCTACACACACTGAATGTTCCAAAGTGTGACAACTGAATCTTACGACTGGAGCCTGTCCCATACAAACTGAATGTTATAATGTCTGGTAACTGTACCTTGCGACTGTGGCCTGCGATACACAAACTGAATGTTACAAATAATGACGTCTGAACCTTACGACTTTAGCCTGTTACATACAAACTGAATGTTACAAAGTGTGACAAATGAACCTTTCGACTGGAGCCTGCCCTACACAAACTGAATGTTATAATGTCTGGTAACTAAAACTTACGACTGGAGCCTGTCCCATACAAACTGAATGTTATAATGTCTGGTAACTGAACCTTACGACTGGAGCCTGCCCTACACAAACTGAATGTTGCGAAGTGTGACAACTGAACCTTACAACTGTAGCCTGTCCCATACAAACTAAATGTTATTATGTCTGGTATCTGCACCTTGCCATTGGAACCTGAGGTACACAAACTGAATGTGACAAAATGTGACAACTAAACCTTACGACTGGAGCCTGTCCCAGAGAAACTGAATGTTATAATGTCTGGTAAATGAACCTTACGACTGGAGCCTGCCCTACACAAACTGAATGTTACAGAGTGTCACAACTAAACCTTACGACTGGAGCCTGTCCCATACACACTGAATGTTATAATGTCTGGTAACTGTACTTTACGACTGTGGCCTGCCTTACACAAACTGAATGTTACAAAGTGTAGCATCTGAACCTTACGACTCGAGCCTACACTAGACAAAATAAATGCTACAAAGTGTGACAAATGAACCTATCGACTGGAGCCTGCCCTACACAAACTGAATGTTGTAATGTCTGGTATCTGAACCTTACGACTGGAGCCTGTCCTATACAAACTAAATGTTATAATGTCTGGTAACTGTACCTTACGAGTGGAGCCTGCCCTACACAAACTGAATGTTACAGAGTGTGACAACTAAACCTTACGACTGGAACCTCTCCCATACAACCTAAATGTTATAATGTCTGTTAACTGTACCTTTTGATAGGGGCCTGCCCTACACAAAATGAATGTTACAAAGTGTAGCATCTGAACCTTACGACTGGAGCCTACACTAGGCAAAATAAATGTTACAAAGTTTGACAACTGAACCGTGCGACTGGAGCCTGAACTACACAAACTGAATGTTTCAATGCCTGACAGCTGAACCGTACGACTGGAGCCTGCCCTACACAAACTCAATGTATCAATGTCTCACAACTGAACCTTAAGACTGGAGCCCGCGATACACAAACTGAATGTTTTAATGTCTGACAACTGAACCTTACGACTGTATCCTGCCCTACACAAACTGAATGTTTTAATATCTGACAACTGAACCTTACGACTGAAGAGTGCAATACGCCAACTAAATGTATTAATGTCTGGTAACTGAAACTTGCGACTGGAGCCTGTCCCATACAAACTAAATATTATTATGTCTGGTAACTGAACCTTACCACTGGAGCCTGCCCTACACACACTGAATGTTCCAAAGTGTGACAACTGAATCTTACGACTGGAGCCTGTCCCATACAAACTGAATGTTATAATGTCTGGTAACTGTACCTTGCGACTGTGGCCTGCGATACACAAACTGAATGTTACAAATAATGACGTCTGAACCTTACGACTTTAGCCTGTTACATACAAACTGAATGTTACAAAGTGTGACAAATGAACCTTTCGACTGGAGCCTGCCCTACACAAACTGAATGTTATAATGTCTGGTAACTAAAACTTACGACTGGAGCCTGTCCCATACAAACTGAATGTTATAATGTCTGGTAACTGAACCTTACGACTGGAGCCTGCCCTACACAAACTGAATGTTGCGAAGTGTGACAACTGAACCTTACAACTGTAGCCTGTCCCATACAAACTAAATGTTATTATGTCTGGTATCTGCACCTTGCCATTGGAACCTGACGTACACAAACTGAATGTGACAAAATGTGACAACTAAACCTTACGACTGGAGCCTGTCCCAGAGAAACTGAATGTTATAATGTCTGGTAAATGAACCTTACGACTGGAGCCTACCCTACACAAACTGAATGTTACAGAGTGTCACAACTAAACCTTACGACTGGAGCCTGTCCCATACACACTGAATGTTATAATGTCTGGTAACTGTACTTTACGACTGTGGCCTGCCTTACACAAACTGAATGTTACAAAGTGTAGCATCTGAACCTTACGACTCGAGCCTACACTAGACAAAATAAATGCTACAAAGTGTGACAAATGAACCTATCGACTGGAGCCTGCCCTACACAAACTGAATGTTGTAATGTCTGGTATCTGAACCTTACGACTGGAGCCTGTCCTATACAAACTAAATGTTATAATGTCTGGTAACTGTACCTTACGAGTGGAGCCTGCCCTACACAAACTGAATGTTACAGAGTGTGACAACTAAACCTTACGACTGGAACCTCTCCCATACAACCTAAATGTTATAATGTCTGTTAACTGTACCTTTTGATAGGGGCCTGCCCTACACAAAATGAATGTTACAAAGTGTAGCATCTGAACCTTACGACTGGAGCCTACACTAGGCAAAATAAATGTTACAAAGTTTGACAACTGAACCGTGCGACTGGAGCCTGAACTACACAAACTGAATGTTTCAATGCCTGACAGCTGAACCGTACGACTGGAGCCTGCCCTACACAAACTCAATGTATCAATGTCTCACAACTGAACCTTAAGACTGGAGCCTGCGATACACAAACTGAATGTTTTAATGTCTGACAACTGAACCTTACGACTGTATCCTGCCCTACACAAACTGAATATTTTAATATCTGACAACTGAACCTTACGACTGAAGAGTGCAATACGCCAACTAAATGTATTAATGTCTGGTAACTGAAACTTGCGACTGGAGCCTGTCCCATACAAACTAAATATTATTATGTCTGGTAACTGAACCTTACCACTGGAGCCTGCCCTACACACACTGAATGTTCCAAAGTGTGACAACTGAATCTTACGACTGGAGCCTGTCCCATACAAACTGAATGTTATAATGTCTGGTAACTGTACCTTGCGACTGTGGCCTGCGATACACAAACTGAATGTTACAAATAATGACGTCTGAACCTTACGACTTTAGCCTGTTACATACAAACTGAATGTTACAAAGTGTGACAAATGAACCTTTCGACTGGAGCCTGCCCTACACAAACTGAATGTTATAATGTCTGGTAACTAAAACTTACGACTGGAGCCTGTCCCATACAAACTGAATGTTATAATGTCTGGTAACTGAACCTTACGACTGGAGCCTGCCCTACACAAACTGAATGTTGCGAAGTGTGACAACTGAACCTTACAACTGTAGCCTGTCCCATACAAACTAAATGTTATTATGTCTGGTATCTGCACCTTGCCATTGGAACCTGACGTACACAAACTGAATGTGACAAAATGTGACAACTAAACCTTACGACTGGAGCCTGTCCTAGAGAAACTGAATGTTATAATGTCTGGTAAATGAACCTTACGACTGGAGCCTACCCTACACAAACTGAATGTTACAGAGTGTCACAACTAAACCTTACGACTGGAGCCTGTCCCATACACACTGAATGTTATAATGTCTGGTAACTGTACTTTACGACTGTGGCCTGCCTTACACAAACTGAATGTTACAAAGTGTAGCATCTGAACCTTACGACTCGAGCCTACACTAGACAAAATAAATGCTACAAAGTGTGACAAATGAACCTATCGACTGGAGCCTGCCCTACACAAACTGAATGTTGTAATGTCTGGTATCTGAACCTTACGACTGGAGCCTGTCCTATACAAACTAAATGTTATAATGTCTGGTAACTGTACCTTACGAGTGGAGCCTGCCCTACACAAACTGAATGTTACAGAGTGTGACAACTAAACCTTACGACTGGAACCTCTCCCATACAACCTAAATGTTATAATGTCTGTTAACTGTACCTTTTGATAGGGGCCTGCCCTACACAAAATGAATGTTACAAAGTGTAGCATCTGAACCTTACGACTGGAGCCTACACTAGGCAAAATAAATGTTACAAAGTTTGACAACTGAACCGTGCGACTGGAGCCTGAACTACACAAACTGAATGTTTCAATGCCTGACAGCTGAACCGTACGACTGGAGCCTGCCCTACACAAACTCAATGTATCAATGTCTCACAACTGAACCTTAAGACTGGAGCCTGCGATACACAAACTGAATGTTTTAATGTCTGACAACTGAACCTTACGACTGTATCCTGCCCTACACAAACTGAATGTTTTAATATCTGACAACTGAACCTTACGACTGAAGAGTGCAATACGCCAACTAAATGTATTAATGTCTGGTAACTGAAACTTGCGACTGGAGCCTGTCCCATACAAACTAAATATTATTATGTCTGGTAACTGAACCTTACCACTGGAGCCTGCCCTACACACACTGAATGTTCCAAAGTGTGACAACTGAATCTTACGACTGGAGCCTGTCCCATACAAACTGAATGTTATAATGTCTGGTAACTGTACCTTGCGACTGTGGCCTGCGATACACAAACTGAATGTTACAAATAATGACGTCTGAACCTTACGACTTTAGCCTGTTACATACAAACTGAATGTTACAAAGTGTGACAAATGAACCTTTCGACTGGAGCCTGCCCTACACAAACTGAATGTTATAATGTCTGGTAACTAAAACTTACGACTGGAGCCTGTCCCATACAAACTGAATGTTATAATGTCTGGTAACTGAACCTTACGACTGGAGCCTGCCCTACACAAACTGAATGTTGCGAAGTGTGACAACTGAACCTTACAACTGTAGCCTGTCCCATACAAACTAAATGTTATTATGTCTGGTATCTGCACCTTGCCATTGGAACCTGACGTACACAAACTGAATGTGACAAAATGTGACAACTAAACCTTACGACTGGAGCCTGTCCCAGAGAAACTGAATGTTATAATGTCTGGTAAATGAACCTTACGACTGGAGCCTACTCTACACAAACTGAATGTTACAGAGTGTCACAACTAAACCTTACGACTGGAGCCTGTCCCATACACACTGAATGTTATAATGTCTGGTAACTGTACTTTACGACTGTGGCCTGCCTTACACAAACTGAATGTTACAAAGTGTAGCATCTGAACCTTACGACTCGAGCCTACACTAGACAAAATAAATGCTACAAAGTGTGACAAATGAACCTATCGACTGGAGCCTGCCCTACACAAACTGAATGTTGTAATGTCTGGTATCTGAACCTTACGACTGGAGCCTGTCCTATACAAACTAAATGTTATAATGTCTGGTAACTGTACCTTACGAGTGGAGCCTGCCCTACACAAACTGAATGTTACAGAGTGTGACAACTAAACCTTACGACTGGAACCTCTCCCATACAACCTAAATGTTATAATGTCTGTTAACTGTACCTTTTGATAGGGGCCTGCCCTACACAAAATGAATGTTACAAAGTGTAGCATCTGAACCTTACGACTGGAGCCTACACTAGGCAAAATAAATGTTACAAAGTTTGACAACTGAACCGTGCGACTGGAGCCTGAACTACACAAACTGAACGTTTCAATGCCTGACAGCTGAACCGTACGACTGGAGCCTGCCCTACACAAACTCAATGTATCAATGTCTCACAACTGAACCTTAAGACTGGAGCCTGCGATACACAAACTGAATGTTTTAATGTCTGACAACTGAACCTTACGACTGTATCCTGCCCTACACAAACTGAATGTTTTAATATCTGACAACTGAACCTTACGACTGAAGAGTGCAATACGCCAACTAAATGTATTAATGTCTGGTAACTGAAACTTGCGACTGGAGCCTGTCCCATACAAACTAAATATTATTATGTCTGGTAACTGAACCTTACCACTGGAGCCTGCCCTACACACACTGAATGTTCCAAAGTGTGACAACTGAATCTTACGACTGGAGCCTGTCCCATACAAACTGAATGTTATAATGTCTGGTAACTGTACCTTGCGACCGTGGCCTGCGATACACAAACTGAATGTTACAAATAATGACGTCTGAACCTTACGACTTTAGCCTGTTACATACAAACTGAATGTTACAAAGTGTGACAAATGAACCTTTCGACTGGAGCCTGCCCTACACAAACTGAATGTTATAATGTCTGGTAACTAAAACTTACGACTGGAGCCTGTCCCATACAAACTGAATGTTATAATGTCTGGTAACTGAACCTTACGACTGGAGCCCTAACCCTAACCCTAACCCTAACCCTAACCCTAACCCTAACCCTAACCCTAACCCTAACCCTAACCCTAACCCTAACTAAACCTTACGACTGGAACCTCTCCCATACAACCTAAATGTTATAATGTCTGTTAACTGTACCTTTTGATAGGGGCCTGCCCTACACAAAATGAATGTTACAAAGTGTAGCATCTGAACCTTACGACTGGAGCCTACACTAGGCAAAATAAATGTTACAAAGTTTGACAACTGAACCGTGCGACTGGAGCCTGAACTACACAAACTGAATGTTTTAATGCCTGACAGCTGAACCGTACGACTGGAGCCTGCCCTACACAAACTCAATGTATCAATGTCTCACAACTGAACCTTAAGACTGGAGCCTGCGATACACAAACTGAATGTTTTAATGTCTGACAACTGAACCTTACGACTGTATCCTGCCCTACACAAACTGAATGTTTTAATATCTGACAACTGAACCTTACGACTGAAGAGTGCAATACGCCAACTAAATGTATTAATGTCTGGTAACTGAAACTTGCGACTGGAGCCTGTCCCATACAAACTAAATATTATTATGTCTGGTAACTGAACCTTACCACTGGAGCCTGCCCTACACACACTGAATGTTCCAAAGTGTGACAACTGAATCTTACGACTGGAGCCTGTCCCATACAAACTGAATGTTATAATGTCTGGTAACTGTACCTTGCGACTGTGGCCTGCGATACACAAACTGAATGTTACAAATAATGACGTCTGAACCTTACGACTTTAGCCTGTTACATACAAACTGAATGTTACAAAGTGTGACAAATGAACCTTTCGACTGGAGCCTGCCCTACACAAACTGAATGTTATAATGTCTGGTAACTAAAACTTACGACTGGAGCCTGTCCCATACAAACTGAATGTTATAATGTCTGGTAACTGAACCTTACGACTGGAGCCTGCCCTACACAAACTGAATGTTGCGAAGTGTGACAACTGAACCTTACAACTGTAGCCTGTCCCATACAAACTAAATGTTATTATGTCTGGTATCTGCACCTTGCCATTGGAACCTGACGTACACAAACTGAATGTGACAAAATGTGACAACTAAACCTTACGACTGGAGCCTGTCCCAGAGAAACTGAATGTTATAATGTCTGGTAAATGAACCTTACGACTGGAGCCTGCCCTACACAAACTGAATGTTACAGAGTGTCACAACTAAACCTTACGACTGGAGCCTGTCCCATACACACTGAATGTTATAATGTCTGGTAACTGTACTTTACGACTGTGGCCTGCCTTACACAAACTGAATGTTACAAAGTGTAGCATCTGAACCTTACGACTCGAGCCTACACTAGACAAAATAAATGCTACAAAGTGTGACAAATGAACCTATCGACTGGAGCCTGCCCTACACAAACTGAATGTTGTAATGTCTGGTATCTGAACCTTACGACTGGAGCCTGTCCTATACAAACTAAATGTTATAATGTCTGGTAACTGTACCTTACGAGTGGAGCCTGCCCTACACAAACTGAATGTTACAGAGTGTGACAACTAAACCTTACGACTGGAACCTCTCCCATACAACCTAAATGTTATAATGTCTGTTAACTGTACCTTTTGATAGGGGCCTGCCCTACACAAAATGAATGTTACAAAGTGTAGCATCTGAACCTTACGACTGGAGCCTACACTAGGCAAAATAAATGTTACAAAGTTTGACAACTGAACCGTGCGACTGGAGCCTGAACTACACAAACTGAATGTTTTAATGCCTGACAGCTGAACCGTACGACTGGAGCCTGCCCTACACAAACTCAATGTATCAATGTCTCACAACTGAACCTTAAGACTGGAGCCTGCGATACACAAACTGAATGTTTTAATGTCTGACAACTGAACCTTACGACTGTATCCTGCCCTACACAAACTGAATGTTTTAATATCTGACAACTGAACCTTACGACTGAAGAGTGCAATACGCCAACTAAATGTATTAATGTCTGGTAACTGAAACTTGCGACTGGAGCCAGTCCCATACAAACTGAATGTTATAATGTCTGGTAACTGAACCTTACCACTGGAGCCTGCCCTACACACACTGAATGTTCCAAAGTGTGACAACTGAATCTTACGACTGGAGCCTGTCCCATACAAACTGAATGTTATAATGTCTGGTAACTGTACCTTTCGACTGTGGCCTGCGATACACAAACTGAATGTTACAAATAATGACGTCTGAACCTTACGACTTTAGCCTGTTACATACAAACTGAATGTTACAAAGTGTGACAAATGAACCTTTCGACTGGAGCCTGCCCTACACAAACTGAATGTTATAATGTCTGGTAACTAAAACTTACGACTGGAGCCTGTCCCATACAAACTGAATGTTATAATGTCTGGTAACTGAACCTTACGACTGGAGCCTGCCCTACACAAACTGAATGTTGCGAAGTGTGACAACTGAACCTTACAACTGTAGCCTGTCCCATACAAACTAAATGTTATTATGTCTGGTATCTGCACCTTGCCATTGGAACCTGACGTACACAAACTGAATGTGACAAAATGTGACAACTAAACCTTACGACTGGAGCCTGTCCCAGAGAAACTGAATGTTATAATGTCTGGTAAATGAACCTTACGACTGGAGCCTGCCCTACACAAACTGAATGTTACAGAGTGTCACAACTAAACCTTACGACTGGAGCCTGTCCCATACACACTGAATGTTATAATGTCTGGTAACTGTACTTTACGACTGTGGCCTGCCTTACACAAACTGAATGTTACAAAGTGTAGCATCTGAACCTTACGACTCGAGCCTACACTAGACAAAATAAATGCTACAAAGTGTGACAAATGAACCTATCGACTGGAGCCTGTCCTACACAAACTGAATGTTGTAATGTCTGGTATCTGAACCTTACGACTGGAGCCTGTCCTATACAAACTAAATGTTATAATGTCTGGTAACTGTACCTTACGAGTGGAGCCTGCCCTACACAAACTGAATGTTACAGAGTGTGACAACTAAACCTTACGACTGGAACCTCTCCCATACAACCTAAATGTTATAATGTCTGTTAACTGTACCTTTTGATAGGGGCCTGCCCTACACAAAATGAATGTTACAAAGTGTAGCATCTGAACCTTACGACTGGAGCCTACACTAGGCAAAATAAATGTTACAAAGTTTGACAACTGAACCGTGCGACTGGAGCCTGAACTACACAAACTGAATGTTTTAATGCCTGACAGCTGAACCGTACGACTGGAGCCTGCCCTACACAAACTCAATGTATCAATGTCTCACAACTGAACCTTAAGACTGGAGCCTGCGATACACAAACTGAATGTTTTAATGTCTGACAACTGAACCTTACGACTGTATCCTGCCCTACACAAACTGAATGTTTTAATATCTGACAACTGAACCTTACGACTGAAGAGTGCAATACGCCAACTAAATGTATTAATGTCTGGTAACTGAAACTTGCGACTGGAGCCTGTCCCATACAAACTAAATATTATTATGTCTGGTAACTGAACCTTACCACTGGAGCCTGCCCTACACACACTGAATGTTCCAAAGTGTGACAACTGAATCTTACGACTGGAGCCTGTCCCATACAAACTGAATGTTATAATGTCTGGTAACTGTACCTTGCGACTGTGGCCTGCGATACACAAACTGAATGTTACAAATAATGACGTCTGAACCTTACGACTTTAGCCTGTTACATACAAACTGAATGTTACAAAGTGTGACAAATGAACCTTTCGACTGGAGCCTGCCCTACACAAACTGAATGTTATAATGTCTGGTAACTAAAACTTACGACTGGAGCCTGTCCCATACAAACTGAATGTTATAATGTCTGGTAACTGAACCTTACGACTGGAGCCTGCCCTACACAAACTGAATGTTGCGAAGTGTGACAACTGAACCTTACAACTGTAGCCTGTCCCATACAAACTAAATGTTATTATGTCTGGTATCTGCACCTTGCCATTGGAACCTGACGTACACAAACTGAATGTGACAAAATGTGACAACTAAACCTTACGACTGGAGCCTGTCCCAGAGAAACTGAATGTTATAATGTCTGGTAAATGAACCTTACGACTGGAGCCTGCCCTACACAAACTGAATGTTACAGAGTGTCACAACTAAACCTTACGACTGGAGCCTGTCCCATACACACTGAATGTTATAATGTCTGGTAACTGTACTTTACGACTGTGGCCTGCCTTACACAAACTGAATGTTACAAAGTGTAGCATCTGAACCTTACGACTCGAGCCTACACTAGACAAAATAAATGCTACAAAGTGTGACAAATGAACCTATCGACTGGAGCCTGCCCTACACAAACTGAATGTTATAATGTCTGGTAACTGAACCTTATGACTGGACCCTGTCCTATACAAACTGAATGTTATAATGTCTGGTAACTGTACCTTAAGACTGGAGCCTGCCCTACACAAACTGAATGTTACAGAGCGTGACAACTAAAAGTTACGACTGGAACCTCTCCCATACAAGATAAATGTTTTAATGTCTGGTTACTGTACCTTGTGATAGGGGCCTGCCCTACACAAACTGAATGTTACAAAGTGTAGCATCTGAACCGTACCACTGGAGCCTACACTAGACAAAATAAATGTTACAAAGTGTGGTAAACGAACCTTGCGACTGGAGCCTGGCCCTACACAAACTGAATGTTGCAAAGTATGTAAACTGAACCTTACAACTGGAGCCTATCCCATACAAACTGAAACTTATTATGTCTGGTAACTGAACCTTTCGACTGGAGCCTGGCCCTACACAAACTGAACGTTACAAAGTGTGACAAATGAACCTTACGACTGGAGTCTGTCCCATGCAAACTAAATGTTACAAAGTCTGGTAACTGAACTTTACGACTGGAGCCTGTCCCATACAAACTAAATATTATTATGTCTGGTAACTGAACCTTCCGACTGGAGCCTGCCCTACACAAATTCAATGCATTAATGTCTGACAACTGAACCTCACCACTGGAGCCTGTCCCAAACAAACTAAATGTCATAATGTCTGGTAACCGTAAATTATGATAGGGGCCTGCCCTGCACAAACTGAAAGATGCAAAGTATGACAACTGAACCTTACGACTTCAGTCTGTCCCATGCAAACTAAATATTATTATCTCTGGTAACTGAACCTTACCACTGGAGCCTGCCCTACACAAACTGAATGTTGCAAAGTGTGACAACTGAACCTTACGACTGGAGCCTGTCCCATACAAACTGAATGTTATAATGTCTGGTAACTGAACCTTACGACTGGAGCCTACCCTACACAAATTCAATGCATTAATGTCTGCCAACTGAACCTTACGACTTCAGTCTGTCCCATGCAAACTAAATGTTGTAATGTCTGGTAACTGTACCTTTAGATAGGGGCCTGCCCTACACAAACTGTATGTTACAAAGTGTGACAACTAAACCCTACGACTGAAGCCTGTCCCATACACACTGAATGTTATACTGAATGGTAACTGTAACTTACGACTGGGGCCTGCCCTACACAAACTGAATGTTACAAAATGTAGCATCTGAACTTTACGACTGGAGCCTACACATGACAAAATAAAAGCTACAAAGTGTGGCAAATGAACCTTACGACTGGAGACTGCCCTACACAAACTGAATGTCATAATGTCTTGTAACTGTACCTTACGACACGGGCCTGCCCTACACAAACTGAATGTTGCAAAGTGTAGCATCTGAACCTTACGACTGAAGCCTACACTAGACAAAATAAATGTTACACAGTGTGGCAAATGAACCTTTCCACTGGAGCCTGCCCTACACAAACAAAATGTTACAAAGTGTGACAACTGAACCTTCCGACTGGAGTCTGTCCTACAGAAACTGAAAATTATAATGTCTGGTAACTGAACCTTACGACTGGAGCCTGCCCTACACAAACTGAATGTTGCAAAGTGTGACAACTGAACCTTACGACTGGAGCCTGTCCCATACAAACTAAATGTTATAATGTCTGGTAACTCAAACTTACGACTGGAGCCTGCCCTACATAAACTAAATGTTGCAACGTGTGACAACTAAACCTTACGACTGGAGCCAGTCCCATAAAAACTAAATGTTATAATGTCTGGTAACTGAACCTTACGACTGAAGTCTACCCTACACAAACTCAATGCATCAGTGTCTGACAACTGAACCTTACGACTGGAGCCTGTCCCATACAAACTAAATGTTATAATGTCTGGTAACTGAACCTTACGACTTGGGCCTGTCCTGCCTTTGTTCCTGAAAGTTACAAAGTATGACAACTGAACCTTACGATTGGAGTCTCTCCCATACAAACGAAATGTTACAATGTCTGCTAACTCATCCTTCCGACTGGATCCTGCCCTAAACAAACTCAATGTTACAAAGTGTGACAACTGAACCTTTCATCTGCACCCCGTCCCAAGCAAACTGAATGTTATAATGTCTGGTAACTGAACCTTACGACTGGAACCTGCCCTACACAAACTCAATGTATTAATGTCTGACAACTGAGCCTTACGACTGGAGCCTGCCTCATAGAAACTGAATGTTATAATGTCTGGTAACTGAACGTTACGACTGGAGCCTGCCCTACACAAACTGAATGTTACAAAGTGTAACAACTGAACCTTACGACTGGAGCCTGTCCCATAAAAACTGAATGTTATAATGTCTGGTAACTGATCATTACGACTGAAGTCTGCCCTACACAAACTCAGTGCATTAATGTCTGACAACTGAGCCTTACGACTGGAGCCTGCCCTACACAAACTGAATGTTACAAAGTGTGACAACTAAACCTTACGACTTCAGTCTGTCCCATACACACTGAAAGTTTTAATGTCTGGTAACTGAACCTTACGACTGGATCCTGCCCTACACAAACTGAACGTTACAAAGTGTGACAACTGATCCTTACGACTGGAGCCTGTCCCATACAAACTAAATGCTATAATGTCTGGTAACTGTAACATACGACTTGGTCCTGCCCTGTACAAACTGAAAGTTACAAAGGATCACAACTGAACCTTACGACTGGAGTCTGTAACATACAAACTAAATGTTATAATGTCTGGTAACTGTAACTTATGACTGGGGCCTGCCCTACACAAACTGAATGTTACAAAGTGTTAAAACTGAACCTTACGACTGGAGCCTACATTAGACAAAATAAAAGTTACAAAGTGGGGCAAATGAACCTTACGACTGGAGCCTGGCCCTACACAAACTGAATGTTACAAAGTGTGACAACTGAGCCTTACTACTGGAGCCTGTCCCATACAAACTGAAAGTTATAATGTCTGGTAACTGAACCTTTCGATAGGGGCTTGCCCTACACAAACTGAATGTTACAAAGTGTGACAACTAAACCTTACGACTGGAGCCTGTCCCATACAAACTGAATGTTGCAAAGTGTGACAACTGAACCTTGCGACTGCAGCCTACACTAGACAAAATAAAAGTTACAAAGTGTGGCAAATGAACCTTACGACTGGAGCCTGCCCTACACAAACTCAATGTTACAATGTCTGGTAACTGTAACTTACGACTGGGGAGTGCCCCATACAAACTGAATATTATAATGTCTGGTAACTGAACCTTTCGACTGGAGCCTGTCCCATGCAAACTGAATGTTATAATGTCTGGTAACTGAACCTTCCGACTGGAGCCTGCCTTACACAAGCTGAATGCTACAAAGTGTGACAACTGAACCTTTCGACTGGAGCCTGTCCCATGCAAACTAAATGCTATAATGTCTAGTAACTGTAACTTTTGACTAGGGCCTGCCCTACACAAACTGAATGTTACAAAGTGTGACAACTAAACCATGCGACTGGAGCCTGTCCCATACAAACTGAATGTTACAAAGTGTGACAACTGAACCTTACGACTGGAGCCTATACTAGACAAAATAAAAGTTACAAAGTGTGGCAAATGAACCTTGCGACTGGAGCCTGCCCTACACAAACTCAATGTTACAATGTCTGGTAACTGTAACTTACGACTGGGGAGTAGCCCATACAAACTGAATATTACAATGTCTTGTAACTGAACCTTACGACTACAAGTCTGCCCTACACAAACTCAATGCATTAATGTCTGACAACTGAACCTTACGACTGAAGTCTGTCCCATATAAACTAAATGTTATAATGTCTGGTAACTGAACCTTACGACTGGAGAATACCCTACACAAACTGAATGTTACAAAGTGTGACAACTGAACTTCACCACTGGAGCCTGTCCCATAGAAACTGAATGCTATATTGTCTGGTAACTGTAACTTACGAGTGGGGCCAGCCCTACACAAACTGAATGTTACAAAGTTTGACAACTGAAACTTACGACTGGAGCCTGTCCCATACAAACTGAATCTTAAAATGTCTTTTAACGGAACCTTGCGACTGGAGCCTACAATAGACAAAATAAATGTTACAAAGTGTGGCAAATCAACCTTACGATTGGAGCCTGGCCCCACACAATCTGAATGTTACAAAGTGTGAGAACTATACCTTACGACTGGAGCCTGTCATACACAAACTGAACGTTTTAATGTCCGGTTACTGAACCTTACGACTGGAGCCTCCCCTACACACACTGAATGTTACAAAGTGTGACAACTGAACCTTACGACTAGAGCCTGTCCCATGCAAACTAAATGCTGTAATGTCTGGTAACTGTAACTTACGACTTGGTCCTGCCCTGTACAAACTGAATGTTACAAAGTGTGACAACTGAACCTTGCGACTGGAGCCTACACTAGACAAAATAAAAGTTACAAAGTGTGGCAAATGAACCCTACGACTGGAGCTTGCCATACACAAACTGAATGTTATAATGTCTGGTAACTGTAACTTACGACTGGGGCCTTCCCTACACAAACTGAATGTTGCAAAGTGTAGCATCTGAACCTTGCGACTGGAGCCTACACTAGACAAAATAAATGTTACAAAGTGGGGCAAATGAACCTTACGACTGGAGCCTGCCCTACACAAACTGAATGCTACAAAGTGTGACAACTGAACCTTACAACTGGACCTAATCCCGTGCAAAATGAGTGTTATAATGTCTGGTAACTGAAACTTGTGACTGGAACCAGCCCTACACAAACTGGATGTATTTATATCTGACAACTGAGCCTTACGACTGGAGCCTGTCCCATACAAACTGAATGTTATAATGTCTGGTAACTAAACCTTACGACTGGAGCCTGCCCTACACAAACTCAATGTAACAGAATGTAGCAACTGAACCTGACGACTGGAGCCTGCCCCATACAAACTCAATGTTATAATGTCTGGCACCTGTAACTTTCGTCTGGGCCCAGCCCTACACAAACTGAATGTTGCAAAGTGTGGCAACTAAACCTGACGACTGCAACCCGTCCCATGCAAACTGAATGTTATAAAGTCTGGTAACCGAACCTTACGACTGGAGCCTGCACTACACAAACTCAATGTTTTAATGTCTGACAACTGAGCCTCACGACTGGGGCCTGCCCTACACAAACTTAATGTTACAAAGAGTAACATCTGAACCTTGCGACTCTAACCTACACTAGACAAATTCAATGTTACAAAGTGTGACAAATGAACCTTGAGACTGCACCTTCCCCTAAACAAACTGAATGTTTCAAAATGTGACAACTGAACCTTACGACTGGAGCCTGCCCTACACAAACTGAGTGTTGCAAAGTGTGACAACTGAACCTTACGACTGGAGCCTGTCCCATACAAACTATATGTTATAATGTTTGTTAACTGTACCTTACTATTGGAGCCTACCCTACACAAACTGAATGTTTCAAAGTGTGACAACTAAACCTTACGACTGGACCCTGCCCTACACAAACTGAATGTTACAAAGTTTGACAACTGAACCGTACGACTAGAGCCTGACCTACACAAACTGAATGTTTTAATGCCTGACAGCTGAACCTTCCGACTGGAGCCTGTCCTACACAAACTCAATGTGTTAATGTCTGACATCCGAGGCTTACGACTGGAGCCTGCGATACACAAACTGAATGTTTTAATGTCTCACAACTGAACCTTACGACTGTATCCTGCCCTACACAAACTGAGTGTTTTAATGTCTGACAACTGAACCTTACGACTGGAGCCTGCAATACACAAACTCAATGTATTAATGTCTGGTATTTGTACCTTTCGACTGGAGCCTGCCCCACACAAACTGAATGTTACGAAGTGTGACAACTGAACCTTACGACTGGAGCCTGTCCCACACAAGCTAAATGTTATAATGTCTGGACACTGTACCTAACTATTGCGACCTGACCTACACAAACTGAATGTTACAGAGTGTGACAACTGAACCATACGATTGGAGCCTGTCCCATACAAACTGAATGTTATAATGTCTGGTAACTGAACCTTACGACTGGAGCTTGCCCTACACAAACTGAATGTTTCAGAGTGTGACAAGTAAACCTTACGACTGGAACCTATCCCATACAAACTAAATGTTATAATCTCTGGTAACTCGACCTTACGACTGGAGCCTGCCCTACACAAACTGAATGTTACAGAGTGTGACAAGTAAACCTTACGACTGGAACCTATCCCATACAAACTATATGTTATAATCTCTGGTAACTGTACCTTACGACTTGGGCCTGCCCTACACAAACTGAATGTTACAAAGTGTGACAACTGAACCTTACGACTGGAGCCTGCCCTACACAAACTGAATGTTACAGAGTGTGACAAGTAAACCTTACGACTGGAACCTATCCCATACAAACTATATGTTATAATTTCTGGAAACTGTACCTTACTATTGCGACCTGACCTACACAAACTGAATGTTACAGAGTGTGACAACTGAACCATACGATTGGAGCCTGTCCCATACAAACTGAATGTTATAATGTCTGGTAACTGAACCTAACGACTGGAGCTTCCCTACACAAACTGAATCTATTAATGTCTGACAACTAAACCTTCGACTGGAGCCTGTCCCATACAAACTCAATGTTATAATGTCTGGTAACTGGACCTTACGACTGGAGCTTCCCTACACAAACTGAATGTTACAGAGTGTGACAAGTAAACCTTACGACTGGAACCTATCCCATACAAACTAAATGTTATAATCTCTGGTAACTGTACCTTACGACTTGGGCCTGCCCTACACAAACTGAATGTTGCAAAGTGTGACAACGGAACCTTACGACTGGAGCCTGCCCTACACAAACTGAATGTTATAATGTCTGGTAACTGAACCTTACGACTGGAGCCTGCCCTACACAAACTGAATGTTGCGAAGTGTGACAACTGAACCTTACGACTGGAGCCTGTCCCATACAAGCTAAATGTTATAATTTCTGGAAACTGTACCTTACTATTGCGACCTGACCTACACAAACTGAATGTTACAAAGTGTGACAACTGAACCTTACGATTGGAGCCTATCCCATACAAACTGAATGTTATAATGTCTGGTAACTGAACCTTACGACTGGAGCTTGCCCTACACAAACTGAATGTTTCAGAGTGTGACAAGTAAACCTTACGACTGGAACCTATCCCATACAAACTAAATGTTATAATCTCTGGTAACTCGACCTTACGACTGGAGCCTGCCCTACACAAACTGAATGTTACAGAGTGTGACAAGTAAACCTTACGACTGGAACCTATCCCATACAAACTATATGTTATAATCTCTGGTAACTGTACCTTACGACTTGGGCCTGCCCTACACAAACTGAATGTTACAAAGTGTGACAACTGAACCTTACGACTGGAGCCTGCCCTACACAAACTGAATGTTACAGAGTGTGACAAGTAAACCTTACGACTGGAACCTATCCCATACAAACTATATGTTATAATTTCTGGAAACTGTACCTTACTATTGCGACCTGACCTACACAAACTGAATGTTACAGAGTGTGACAACTGAACCATACGATTGGAGCCTGTCCCATACAAACTGAATGTTATAATGTCTGGTAACTGAACCTAACGACTGGAGCTTCCCTACACAAACTGAATCTATTAATGTCTGACAACTAAACCTTCGACTGGAGCCTGTCCCATACAAACTCAATGTTATAATGTCTGGTAACTGGACCTTACGACTGGAGCTTCCCTACACAAACTGAATGTTACAGAGTGTGACAAGTAAACCTTACGACTGGAACCTATCCCATACAAACTAAATGTTATAATCTCTGGTAACTGTACCTTACGACTTGGGCCTGCCCTACACAAACTGAATGTTGCAAAGTGTGACAACGGAACCTTACGACTGGAGCCTGCCCTACACAAACTGAATGTTATAATGTCTGGTAACTGAACCTTACGACTGGAGCCTGCCCTACACAAACTGAATGTTGCGAAGTGTGACAACTGAACCTTACGACTGGAGCCTGTCCCATACAAGCTAAATGTTATAATTTCTGGAAACTGTACCTTACTATTGCGACCTGACCTACACAAACTGAATGTTACAAAGTGTGACAACTGAACCTTACGATTGGAGCCTATCCCATACAAACTGAATGTTATAATGTCTGGTAACTGAACCTTACGACTGGACCCTGCCCTACACAAACTGAATCTATTAATGTCTGACAACTAAACCTTACGACTGGAGCCTGTCCCATACAAACTCAATGTTACAATGTCTGGAAACTGTACCTTGCGACTGGAGCTTCCCTACACAAACTGAATGTTACAGAGTGTGACAAGTAAACCTTACGACTGGAACCTATCCCATACAAACTAAATGTTATAATCTCTGGTAACTGTACCTTACGACTTGGGCCTGCCCTACACAAACTGAATGTTACAAAGTGTCACAACTGAACCTTGCGACTGGAGCCTGCCCTACACAAACTGAATGTTACGAAGTGTGACAACTGAACCTTACGACTGGAGCCTGTCCCATTCAAGCTAAATGTTATAATGTCTGGAAACTGTCCCTTACTATTGCGACCTGACCTACACAAACTGAATGTTACAAAGTGTGACAAATGAACCTTACGATTGGAGCCTGTCCCATACAAACTGAATGTTATAATGTCTGGTAACTGAACCTTACGACTGGAGCCTGCCCTACACAAATTGAATCTATTAAGGTCTGACAACTAAACCTTACGACTGGAGCCTGTCCCGTACAAACTCAATGTTATAATGTCTGGTAACTGGACCTTACGACTGGAGCTTGCCCTACACAAACTGAATGTTTCAGAGTGTGACAAGTAAACCTTTCGACTGGAACCTATCCCATACAAACTAAATGTTATAATCTCTGGTAACTGTACCTTCCGACTTGGGCCTGCCCTACACAAACTGAATGTTACAAAGTGTGACAACTGAACCTTACGACTGGAGCCTGCCCTACACAAACTGAATGTTATAATGTCTGGTAACTGAACCTTACGACTGGAGCCTGCCCTACACAAACTGAATCTATTAAGGTCTGACAACTAAACCTTACGACTGGAGCCTGTCCCGTACAAACTCAATGTTATAATATCTGGTAACTTGACCTTACGACTGGAGCTTGCCCTACACAAACTGAATGTTTCAGAGTGTGACAAGTAAACCTTACGACTGGAACCTATCCCATACAAACTAAATGTTATAATCTCTGGTAACTGTACCTTACGACTTGGGCCTGCCCTACACAAACTGAACGTTACAAAGTGTGACAACTGAACCTTACGACTGGAGCCTGCAATACACAAACTCAATGTATTAATGTCTGGTATTTGTACCTTTCGACTGGAGCCTGCCCCACACAAACTGAATGTTACGAAGTGTGACAACTGAACCTTACGACTGGAGCCTGTCCCACACAAGCTAAATGTTATAATGTCTGGAAACTGTACCTTACTATTGCGACCTGACCTACACAAACTGAATGTTACAGAGTGTGACAACTGAACCATACGATTGGAGCCTGTCCCATGCAAACTGAATGTTATATTGTCTGGTAACTGAAAATTACGACTGGAGCTTGCCCTACACAAACTGAATGTTTCAGAGTGTGACAAGTAAACCTTACGACTGGAACCTATCCCATACAAACTAAATGTTATAATCTCTGGTAACTGTACCTTACGACTTGGGCCTGCCCTACACAAACTGAATGTTACAAAGTGTGACAACGGAACCTTACGACTGGAGCCTGCCCTACATAAACTGAATGTTATAATGTCTGGTAACTGAACCTTACGACTGGAGCCTGCCCTACACAAACTGAATGTTACGAAGTGTGACAACTGAACCTTACGACTGGAGCCTGTCACATGCAAACTGAATGTTATAATGTCTGGTAACTGAACCTTCCGACTGGAGCCTACCCTACACAAGCTGAATGCTACAAAGTGTGACAACTGAATCTTTCGACTGGAGCCTGTCCCATGCAAACTAAATGCTATAATGTCTGGTAGCTGTAACTTGCGACTTGGTCCTGCCCTGTACAAACTGAAAGATACAAAGTATCACAACTGAACCTTACGACTGGCGTCTGCAACATACAAACTAAATGTAATGTTGTCTCGGAACTGTAACTTATGACTAGGGCCTGCCCTACACAAACTGAATGTTACAAAGTGTGACAACTAAACCATACGACTTGAACCTGTCCCATACAAACTGAATGTTACAAAGTGTGACAACTGAACCTTACGACTGGAGCCTATACTAGACAAAATAAAAGCTACAAAGTGTGGCAAATGAACCTTGCGACTGGAGCCTGCCCTACACAAACTCAATGTTACAATGTCTGGTAACTGTAACTTACGACTGGGTAGTAGCCCATACAAACTGAATATTACAATGTTTTGTAACTGAACCATACGACTACAAGTCTGCCCTACACAAACTCAATACATTAATGTCTGACAACTGAACCTTACGACTGAAGTCTGTCCCATATAAACTAAATGTTATAATGTCTGGTAACTGAACCTTACGACTGGAGAATGCCCTACACAAACTGAATGTTACAAAGTGTGACAACTGAACCTCACCACTGGAGCCTGTCCCATAGAAACTGAATGCTATATTGTCTGGTAACTGTAACTTACGAGTGGGGCCTGCCCTACACAAACTGAATCTTAAAATGTCTTTTAACTGAACCTTACGACTGGAGCCTGCAATATACAAACTCAATGTATTAATGTCTGGTATTTGTACCTTTCGACTGGAGCCTGTCCCACACAAGCTAAATGTTATAATGTCTGGAAACTGTACCTTACTATTGCGACCTGACCTACACAAACTGAATGTTACAGAGTGTGACAACTGAACCATGCGATTGGAGCCTGTCCCATACAAACTGAATGTTATAATATCTGGTAACTGAACCTTACGACTGGGGCCTGCCCTACACAAACTGAATGTATTAATGTCTGACAACTAAACCTTACGACTGGAGCCTGTCCCATACAAACACAATGTTATACTGTCTGGTAACTGGACCCTACGACTGGAGCCTGTCCTACACAAACTGAATGTTACAGAGTGTGACAAGTAAACCTTACGACTGGAACCTATCCCATACAAACTAAATGTTATAATCTCTGGCAACTGTACCTTCCGACTTGGGCCTGCCCTACACAAACTGAATGTTACAAAGTGTGACAACTGAACCTTACGACTGGAGCCTGCCCTACACAAACTGAATGTTATAATGTCTGGTAACTGAACCTTACGACTGGAGCCTGCCCTACACAAACTGAATGTTACGAAGTGTGACAACTGAACCTTACGACTGGAGCCTGTCCCATACAAGCTAAATGTTATAATTTCTGGAAACTGTACCTTACTATTGCGACCTGACCTACACAAACTGAATGTTACAAAGTGTGACCACTGAACCTTACGATTGGAGCCTGTCCCATACAAACTGAATGTTACAATGTGTGGTAACTGAACCTTACGACTGGACCCTGCCCTACACAAACTGAATCTAATAATGTCTGACAACTAAACCTTACGACTGGAGCCTGTCCCATACAAACTCAATGTTATAATGTCCGGTAACTGGACCTTACGACTGGAGCTTGCCCTACACAAACTGAATGTTACAGAGTGTGACAAGTAAACCTTACGACTGGAACCTATCCCATTCAAACTAAATGTTATAATCTCTGGTAACTGTACCTTACGACTTGGGCCTGCCCTACACAAACTGAGTGTTACAAAGTGTGACAACTGAACCTTACGACTGGAGCCTGTCCCATTCAAGCTAAATGTTATAATGTCTGGAAACTGTACCTTACTATTGCGACCTGACCTACACAAACTGAATGTTACAAAGTGTGACAACTGAACCTTACGATTGGAGCCTGTCCCATACAAACTGAATGTTATAATGTCTGGTAACTGAACCTTACGACTGGAGCCTGCCCTACACAAAATGAATCTATTAATGTCTGACAACTAAACCTTACGACTGGAGCCTGTCCCATACAAACTCAATGCTATAATGTCTGGTAACTGGACCTTACGACTGGAGCTTGCCCTACACAAACTGAATGTTACAGAGTGTGACAACTAAACCTTACGACTGGAACCTATCCCATACAAACTAAATGTTATAGTCTCTGGTAACTGTACCTTACATCTTGGGCCTGCCCTACACAAACTGAATGTTACAAAGTGTGACAACTGAACCTTACGACTGGAGCCTGCCCTACACAAACTGAATGTTATAATGTCTGGTAACTGAACCTTACGACTGAAGCCTGCCCTACACAAACTGAATGTTACAAAGTGTGACAACTGAACCTTACGACTAGAGACTGTCCCATACAAGCTAAATGTTATAATGTCTGGAAACTGTACCTTACTATTGCGACCTGACCTACACAAACTGAATGTTACAAAGTGTGACAACTGAACCTTACGATTGGAGCCTGTCAAATACAAACTGAATGTTATAATGTCTGGTAACTGAACCTAACAACTGGAGCCTGCCCTACACAAACTGAATGTTCTGAAGTGTGACAACTGAACCTTACGACTGGAGCCTGTCCCATACAAAATAAATGTTGTAATGTCTGGTAACTGTACCTTACTATTTCGACCTGACCTACACAAACTGAATGTTGCAAAGTGTGACAACTGAACCTTTCGACTGGAGCCTGACCTCCACAAACTGAATGTTTTAATGCCTGACAGCTGAACCTTCCGACTGGAGCCTGTCCTACACAAACTCAATGTGTTAATGTCTGACATCCGAGCCTTACGACTGGAGCCTGCGATACACAAACTGAATGTTTTAATGTCTCACAACTGAACCTTACGACTGCATCCTGCCCTACACAAACTGAATGTTACAAAGTGTGACAACTGAACCTTACGACTGGAGCCTGCCCTACACAAACTGAATGTTATAATGTCTGGTAACTGAACCTTACGTCTGAAGCCTGCCCTACACAAACTGAATGTTACGAAGTGTGACAACTGAACCTTACGACTGGAGCCTGTCCCATACAAACTAAATGTTATAATGTCTGGAAACTGTACCTTACTATTGCGACCTGACCTACACAAACTGAATGTTCCAAAGTGTGACAACTGAACCTTACGATTGGAGCCTGTCCCATACAAACTGAATGTTATAATGTATGGTAACTGAACCTTTCGACTGGAGCCTGCCCTACACAAACTGAATGTATTAATGTCTGACAACTAAACCTTACGACTGGAGCCTGTCCCATACAAACTCAATGTCATAATGTCTGGTAACTGGACCTTACGACTGGAGCTTGCCCTACACAAACTGAATGTAACAGAGTGTGACAAGTAAACCTTACGACTGGAACCTATCCCATACAAACTAAATGTTATAATCTCTGGTAACTGTACCTTACGACTTTGGCCTGCCCTACACAAACTGAATATTACAAAGTGTGACCACTGAACCTTACGACTAGAGCCTGCCCTACACAAACTGAATGTTATAATGTCTGGTAACTGAACCTTACGACTGGACCCTGCCCTACACAAACTGAATGAATTAATGTCTGACAACTAAACCTTACGACTGGAGCCTGTCCCATACAAACTAAATGTTATAATGTCCGGTAACTGGACCTTGCGACTGGAACTTGCCCTACACAAACGAATGTTACAGACTGTGACAAGTAAACCTTACGACTGGAACCTATCCCATACAAACTAAATGTTGTAATCTCTGGCAACTGTACCTTACGACTGGGGCCTGCCCTACACAAACTGAATGTTACAAAGTGTGACAACTGAACCTGACGACTGCAGCACGTCCCATGCAAACTGAATGTTATAATGACTGGTAACTCAACCTTACGACTGGAGCCTGCCCTACACAAACTGAATGTTACAAAGTGTGACAACTGAACCTTACGACTGGAGACTGTCCCATACAAGCTAAATGTTATAATGTCTGGAAACTGTACCTTACTATTGCGACCTGACCTACACAAACTGAATGTTACAAAGTGTGACAACTGAACCTTACGATTGGAGCCTGTCAAATACAAACTGAATGTTATAATGTCTGGTAACTGAACCTAACAACTGGAGCCTGCCCTACACAAACTGAATGTTCCGAAGTGTGACAACTGAACCTTACGACTGGAGCCTGTCCCATACAAAATAAATGTTGTAATGTCTGGTAACTGTACCTTACTATTGCGACCTGACCTACACAAACTGAATGTTGCAAAGTGTGACAACTGAACCTTTCGACTGGAGCCTGACCTCCACAAACTGAATGTTTTAATGCCTGACAGCTGAACCTTCCGACTGGAGCCTGTCCTACACAAACTCAATGTGTTAATGTCTGACATCCGAGCCTTACGACTGGAGCCTGCGATACACAAACTGAATGTTTTAATGTCTCACAACTGAACCTTACGACTGCATCCTGCCCTACACAAACTGAATGTTACAAAGTGTGACAACTGAACCTTACGACTGGAGCCTGCCCTACACAAACTGAATGTTATAATGTCTGGTAACTGAACCTTACGTCTGGAGCCTGCCCTACACAAACTGAATGTTACGAAGTGTGACAACTGAACCTTACGACTGGAGCCTGTCCCATACAACCTAAATGTTATAATGTCTGGAAACTGTACCTTACTATTGCGACCTGACCTACACAAACTGAATTTTCCAAAGTGTGACAACTGAACCTTACGATTGGAGCCTGTCCCATACAAACTGAATGTTATAATGTATGGTAACTGAACCTTTCGACTGGAGCCTGCCCTACACAAACTGAATGTATTAATGTCTGACAACTAAACCTTACGACTGGAGCCTGTCCCATACAAACTCAATGTTATAATGTCTGGTAACTGGACCTTACGACTGGAGCTTGCCCTACACAAACTGAATGTAACAGAGTGTGACAAGTAAACCTTACGACTGGAACCTATCCCATACAAACTAAATGTTATAATCTCTGGTAACTGTACCTTACGACTTTGGCCTGCCCTACACAAACTGAATATTACAAAGTGTGACCACTGAAACTTACGACTAGAGCCTGCCCTACACAAACTGAATGTTTTAATGTCTGGTAACTGAACCTTACGACTGGACCCTGCCCTACACAAACTGAATGAATTAATGTCTGACAACTAAACCTTACGACTGGAGCCTGTCCCATACAAACTAAATGTTATAATGTCCGGTAACTGGACCTTGCGACTGGGGCCTGCCCTACACAAACTGAATGTTACAAAGTGTGACAACTGAACCTGACGACTGCAGCACGTCCCATGCAAACTGAATGTTATAATGACTTGTAACTCAAACTTCCGACTGGAGCCTGCCCTACACAAACTGAATGTTACAAAGTGTGACAACTGAACCTTACGACTGGAGACTGTCCCATACAAGCTAAATGTTATAATGTCTGGAAACTGTACCTTACTATTGCGATCTGACCTACACAAACTGAATGTTACAAAGTGTGACAACTGAACCTTACGACTGGAGCCTGTCCCATACAAACTAAATGTTATAATGTCTGGTAACTTTAACTTATGACTGTGGCCTGCCCTACACAAACTGAATGTTACAAAGTCTAGCATCTGAACCTTACGACTGGAGCCTGCCCTACACAAACTGAATGTTACGAAGTGTGACAACTGAACCTTGCGACTGCAGCCTGTCCCATACAAACTAAATGTTATAATGTCTGGTAACTGAACCTTACTATTGCGATCTGACCTACACAAACTGAATGTTACAAAGTGTGACAACTGAACCTTACGACTGGAGCCTGTCCCATACAAACTGAATGTTATAAAGTCTGGTAGCTGAACCTTTCGACTGGAGCCTGCCCTACACAAACTGAATGTATTAATGTCTGACAACTAAACCATACGACTGGAGCCTGTCCCATACAAACTGTTTGTTATAATGTCCGGTAACTGGACCCTACGACTGGAGCCTGCCCTACACAAACTGAATGTTACAGAGTGTGACAACTACACCTTACGAATGGAACCAATCCCATACAAACTAAATGTTATAGTCTCAGGTAACTGTAACTTACGACAAGGGCCTGCGATACACAAACTGAATCTTACAAAGTGTGACAACTGAGCCTCACTTCTGGAACCTGCCCTACACAAACTGAATGTTACAAAGTGTGACAACTGAACCTTACGACTGGGACGTGCCCTACACAAACTGCATGTTTTAATGTCTGACAACTGAAGCTTACGACTGCAGCCTGCGATACACAAACTGAATGTTTTAAAGTCTGACACCTGAACCTTGCGACTGGGGCCTGCCCTACACAATCTCAATGTTTTAATGCCTGACAACTGAACCTTACGACTGAAGCCTGCCCTACACAAACTGAATGTTTCAATGTTTGGTATTTGTACCTTACGACTTGAGCCTCCACTGCACAAACTGAATGTTTCAAAGTGTGACAACTGAACCATACGACTGGAGCCTGTCCCATACACACTGAATGTTATAATGTCTGGAAACTGTACCTTACGACTGTGGCCTGCCCTACACAAACTGAATGTTACAAAGTGTAGCATTTGAAACTTTCGACTGGAGCCTCCACTAGACAAAATAAATGTAACAAAGTGTGACAAATGAACCTGACGACTGCAGCCCATCCCATGCAAACTGAATGTCATAATGTCTGGCAACTGAACCTCATGACTGGAGTTTGCACTACACAAACTCAATGTATTAATGTCTCACAACTAACCCTGCCTGCCCCACACAAACTGAATGTTGAAATGTCTGGTAACTGAACCATACGACTGGAACCTGTCCCATACAACAAACATCTTATAATGTCTGGTAACTGTAACTTACGACTGGGGCCTGCCCTACACAAACTTAATGCTACAAAGAGTGACATCTGAACCTTACGACTGGAGCCTACACTAGACAAATTCAATGTTACACTGTGTGACTAATGAACCTTACGACTGGAGCCTTCCCCTACACAAACTGAATGTTACAAAGTCTGACAACTGAACCTTACGACTGTAGCCTGCCCTACACAAACTGAATGTTACAAAGTGTGACAACTGAACCATACGACTGGAGCCTGTCCCATACAAACTAAATGTTATAATGTCTGTTAACTGTACCTTACTTTTGGCGTCTACCCTTCACAAACTGAATGTTACAAAGTGTGACAACTAAACCTTACGACTGGAACCTATCCCATACAAACTGAATGTTATAATCTCAGGTAACTGTAACCTACGACTAGGGCCTGCGATACACAAACTGAATCTTACAAAGTGTGACAACTGAGCCTCACTTCTGGAACCTGCCCTACACAAACTGAATGTTACAAAGTGTGACATCTAAACCTTAAGACTGAAGCCTGTCCCATACAAACTAAAATGTTATAATGTCTGGTAACTGTAACTTACGACTGGGGCCTGCCCTACACAAACTGAAAGTTACAAAGAATGACAACTGAACCTTACCACTAGAGCCTGTCCCATACAAACTGAATGTTATAATGTCTGGTAACTCAACCTTACGACTGGAGCCTGCCTTACACAAACTGAATGTTGCAAAGTGTGACAACTGAACCATACGACTCGACCCAGTCCCATGCAAACTGAATGTTATAGTGTCTGGTAACTAAACCTTACGACTGCAGCCTGCCCTACACAAACTCAGTGTATTAATGTCTGACAAGTGAGCCTTACGACTAGAGCCTGCCCCACACAAACTCAACGTGTTAATGTCTGACAACTGAACCTTACGACTGGAGCCTGCCCTACACAAACTGAATGTTACAAAGTCTGACAACTGAACCTTACGACTGGAGCCTGCTCTACACAAACTGAATGTTACAAAGTTTGACAACTGAACCTTACGACTGGATCCCGCCCTACACAAACTGAATGTTTTAGTGCCTGACAGCTGAAACTTGCGACTGGAGCCTGTGCTACACAAACTCAATGTATTAATGTCTGGCAACTCAAACCTACGACTGGAGCCTGCGATACACAAACTGAATGTCTTAATGTCTGACAACTGAACCTTTCGACTTGAGCCTGCCCTACACAAACTGAATGTTTTATTGTCTTACAACTAAACCTTTCGACTGGAGCCTGCAATACACATACTGAATGTATTAATGTCTCGTATTTGCACCTTACGACTGGAGCCTCCCCTACACAAACTGAATGTTACAATGTGTGACAACTGAACCTAGCGACTGGAACCTGTCCCATACACACTGAATGTTATAATGTCTGGAAACTGTACCCTACGAC
Source organism: Haliotis asinina (assembly GCF_037392515.1). Lineage (NCBI taxonomy): Eukaryota > Metazoa > Mollusca > Gastropoda > Lepetellida > Haliotidae > Haliotis > Haliotis asinina. The sequence goes on from NW_027133902.1 coordinate 77,828, forward strand.
TGGAGCCTGCCCTACACAAACTGAACGTTGCAGAGTGTGACAACTAAACCTTGCGACTGGAGCCTGTCCCATACACACTGAATGTTATAATGTTTTTTAACTGAACCTTACGACTGTGGCCTGCCCTACACAAACTGAATGTTACACAGTGTGACAACTAAACCTTACGACTGGAGCCTGTCCATACAACCTAAATGTTATAATGTCTGGTAACTGTACCTTATGATAGGGGCCTGCCCTACACAAACTGAATGTTGCAAAGTGTAGCATCTGAACTTTACGACTGGAGCCTACACTACACAAAATAAATGTAACAAAGTGTGACTAATGAACCTTATGACTGGAGCCTGCCCTACACAAACTGCATGTTTTAATGTCTGACAACTGAACCTTACGACTGGGGCCTGCCCTACACAAACTGAATGTTTTAATGCCTGACAACTGAACCTTACGACTAGAGCCTGCCCTACACAAACTGAATGTTTCAATGTTTGGTATTTGTACCTTACGACTTGAGCCTCCACTGCACAAACTGAATGTTTCAAAGTGTGACAATTGAACCTTACGACTGGAGCCTGTCCCATACACACTGAATGTTATAATGTCTGGTAACTGTACCTTACGACTGTAGGCTGCCCTACACAAACTGAATGTTACAAAGTGTGACAACTGAACCATACGATTGGAGCCTGTCCCATACAAACTAAATGTTATAATGTCTGTTAACTGTACCTTACTTTTGGAGTCTACCCTTCACAAACTGAATGTTACAAAGTGTGACAACTAAACCTTACGACTGGAACCTATCCCATACAAACTGAATGTTGTAATCTAAGGTAACTGTAACCTACGACAAGGGCCTGCGATACACAAACTGAATCTTACAAAGTGTGACAACTGAGCCTCACTTCTGGAACCTGCCCTACACAAACTGAATGCTACAAAGTGTGACAACTGAACCTTACGACTGGGACGTGCCCTACACAAACTGCATGTTTAATGTCTGACAACTGAACCTTACCACTGCAGCCTGCAATACACAAACTGAATGTTTTAATGTCTCACAACTGAACCTTACCACTGGGGCCTGCCCTACACAAACTCAATGTTTTGTTCCCCGACAACCGAACCTTACGACTGGAGCCTGCCCTACACAAACTGATTGTTTCAATGTTTGGTATTTGTACCTTCCGACTGGAGCCTGCACTGCACAAACTGAATGTTACAAAGTGTGACAACTAAACCTTGCGACTGGAGCCTGCCCCATACACACTGAATATGATAATGTCTGGTAACTGTACCTTACGACTGTGCCCTGCCCTACACAAACTGAATGTATCAAAATGTAGCATCTGAACCATACGACTGGAGCCTGCCCTACACAAACTGAATGTTTTAATGTCTGACAACTGAACCTTACGATTGGAGCCTGCCCTACACAAACTGAATGTTACAAAGTGTGACAAATGAAACTTACGACTGGAGCCTGTCCCATACAAACTGAATGTTACAAAGTGTGACAACTGAACCTTACGACTGGAGCCTGCTCTACACAAACTGAATGTTACAAAGTTTGACAACTGAACCTTACGACTGGATCCCGCCCTACACAAACTGAATGTTTTAGTGCCTGACAGCTGAAACTTACGACTGGAGCCTGTGCTACACAAACTCAATGTATTAATGTCTGGCAACTCAAACCTACGACTGGAGCCTGCGATACACAAACTGAATGTCTTAATGTCTGACAACTGAACCTTTCGACTTGAGCCTGCCCTACACAAACTGAATGTTTTATTGTCTTACAACTAAACCTTTCGACTGGAGCCTGCAATACACATACTGAATGTATTAATGTCTCGTATTTGCACCTTACGACTGGAGCCTCCCCTACACAAACTGAATGTTACAATGTGTGACAACTGAACCTAGCGACTGGAACCTGTCCCATACACACTGAATGTTATAATGTCTGGAAACTGTACCCTACGACTGGAGCCTGCCCTACACAAACTGAACGTTGCAGAGTGTGACAACTAAACCTTGCGACTGGAGCCTGTCCCATACACACTGAATGTTATAATGTTTTTTAACTGAACCTTACGACTGGAGCCTGCCCTACACAAACTGAATGTTACACAGTGTGACAACTAAACCTTACGACTGGAGCCTGTCCATACAACCTAAATGTTATAATGTCTGGTAACTGTACCTTATGATAGGGGCCTGCCCTACACAAACTGAATGTTGCAAAGTGTAGCATCTGAACTTTACGACTGGAGCCTACACTACACAAAATAAATGTAACAAAGTGTGACTAATGAACCTTATGACTGGAGCCTGCCCTACACAAACTGAATGTTATAATGTCTGGTAGCTGAACCTTACGACTGGAGCCTGCCCTACACAAACTGAATGTTACGAAGTGTGACAACTGAACCTTACGACTGGAGCCTGTCCCATACAAACTCAATGTTATAATGTCCGATAAACTGGACCTTACCACTGGAGCCTGCCCTACACAAACTGAATGTTACAGACTGTGACAACTGAACCTTACGACTGGAGCCTGTCCCATACAAACTCAATGTTATAATGTCCGATAAACTGGACCTTACCACTGGAGCCTGCCCTACACAAACTGAATGTTTTAATGTCTGACAGCTGAACCTTACGACTGGAGACTACCCTTCACAAACTCAAAGTTTTAATGTCTGACAACTGAACCTTACGACTGTGGCCTGCCCTACACAAACTGAATGTTACAAAGTGTGACAACTGAAACTTACGACTGGAGCCTGTCCCATACAAACTAAATGTTGTAATGTCTGGTAACTGAACCTTGCTATTGGAACCTGACCTACACAAACTGAATGTTACAAAGTGTGACAACTGAACCTTACGACTGGGACGTGCCCTACACAAACTGCATGTTGTAATGTCTGACAACTGAACCTTACCACTGCAGCCTGCAATACACAAACTGAATGTTGCAAAGTGTGACAACTGAAACCTACCACTGGAGCCTCTCCCAAACAAACTGAATGTTACGAAGTGTGACAACTGAACCATACGACTGGAGCCTGCCCTACACAAACTGATTGTTTCAATGTTTGCTATTTGTACCTTACGACTGGAGCCTGCACTGCACAAACTGAATGTTACAAAGTGTGACAACTGAACCTTACGACTGGAGCCTGTCCCAAACACACTGAATATTATAATGTCTGGTAACTGTACCTTACGACTGTGGCCTGCCATACACAAACTGAATGTTACAAAGTGTAGCATCTGAACCTTACGACTGGAGCCTACACTAGACAAAATAAATGTTTCAAATTGTGGCAAATGAACCTTACGACTGGAGCCTGCTCTACACAAACTGAATGTTGTAGTGTCTGTTAACTGTACCTTACTATTGGAGCCTGACCTACACAAACTGAATGTTGCAATGTGTGACAACTGAACCTTACGACTGGAGCCTGTCCTATACAAACTGAATGTTATAAAGTCTGGTACCTGAACCTTACGACGGGAGCCTGCCCTACACAAACTGAATGTATTAATGTCTAACAACTAAACCAAACGACTGGAGCCTGTCCCAAACAAACTGATTGTTATAATGTCCGGTAACTGGACCTTACGACTGGAGCCTGCCCTACACAAAGTGAATGTTACAGAGTGTGACAACTAAACCTTACGACTGGAACATATCCCATACAAACTAAATGTTGTAATCTCAGGTAGCTGTAACTTACGACAAGGGCCTGCGATACACAAACTGAATCTTACAAAGTGTGACAACTGAGCCTCACTTCTGGAACCTGCCCTACACAAACTGAATGTTACAAAGTGTGACAACTGAACCTTACGACTGGGACGTGCCCTACACAAACTGCATGTTTTAATGTCTGACAACTGAACCTTACGACTGGGGCCTGCCCTACACAAACTGAATGTTTTAATGCCTGACAACTGAACCTTACGACTGGAGCCTGCCCTACACAAACTGAATGTTTCAATGTTAGTTATTTGTACCTTACGACTGTAGGCTGCCCTACACAAACTGAATGTTACAAAGTGTGACAACTGAACCATACGATTGGAGCCTGTCCCATACAAACTGAATGTTATAATGTCTGTTAACTGAACCTTACTTTTGGAGTCTACCCTTCACAAACTGAATGTTACAAAGTGTGACAACTAAACCTTACGACTGGAACCTATCCCATACAAACTGAATGTTGTAATCTAAGGTAACTGTAACCTACGACAAGGGCCTGCGATACACAAACTGAATCTTACAAAGTGTGACAACTGAGCCTCACTTCTGGAACCTGCCCTACACAAACTGAATGTTACAAAGTGTGACAACTGAACCTTACGACTGGGACGTGCCCTACACAAACTGCATGTTTAATGTCTGACAACTGAACCTTACCACTGCAGCCTGCAATGCACAAACTGAATGTTTTAATGTCTCACAACTGAACCTTACCACTGGGGCCTGCCCTACACAAACTCAATGTTTTGTTCCCTGACAACCGAACCTTACGACTGGAGCCTGCCCTACACAAACTGATTGTTTCAATGTTTGGTTTTTGTACCTTACGACTGGAGCCAGCACTGCACAAACTGAATGTTACAAAGTGTGACAACTAAACCTTGCGACTGGAGCCTGCCCTACACAAACTGAATGTATCAAAATATAGCATCTGAACCATACGACTGGAGCCTGCCCTACACAAACTGAATGTTTTAATGTCTGACAACTGAACCTTACGACTGGAGCCTGCCCTACACAAACTGAATGTTACAAAGTGTGACAAATGAAACTTACGACTGGAGCCTGTCCCATACAAACTGAATGTTACAAAGTGTGACAACTGAACCTTACGACTGGAGCCTGCTCTACACAAACTGAATGTTACAAAGTTTGACAACTTAACCTTACGACTGGATCCCGGACTACACAAACTGAATGTTTTAGTGCCTGACAGCTGAAACTTACGACCGGAGCCTCTGCTACACAAACTCAATGTATTAATGTCTGGCAACTCAAACCTACGACTGGAGCCTGCGATACACAAACTGAATGTCTTAATGTCTGACAACTGAACCTTTCGACTTGAGCCTGCCCTACACAAAGTGAATGTTTTATTGTCTTACAACTAAACCTTTCGACTGGAGCCTGCAATACACATACTGAATGTATTAATGTCTCGTATTTGCACCTTACGACTGGAGCCTCCCCTACACAAACTGAATGTTACAATGTGTGACAACTGAACCTAGCGACTGGAACCTGTCCCATACACACTGAATGTTATAATGTCTGGAAACTGTACCCTACGACTGGAGCCTGCCCTACACAAACTGAACGTTGCAGAGTGTGACAACTAAACCTTGCGACTGGAGCCTGTCCCATACACACTGAATGTTATAATGTTTTTTAACTGAACCTTACGACTGGAGCCTGCCCTACACAAACTGAATGTTACACAGTGTGACAACTAAACCTTACGACTGGAGCCTGTCCATACAACCTAAATGTTATAATGTCTGGTAACTGTACCTTATGATAGGGGCCTGCCCTACACAAACTGAATGTTGCAAAGTGTAGCATCTGAACTTTACGACTGGAGCCTACACTACACAAAATAAATGTAACAAAGTGTGACTAATGAACCTTATGACTGGAGCCTGCCCTACACAAACTGAATGTTATAATGTCTGGTAGCTGAACCTTACGACTGGAGCCTGCCCTACACAAACTGAATGTTACGAAGTGTGACAACTGAACCTTACGACTGGAGCCTGTCCCATACAAACTCAATGTTATAATGTCCGATAAACTGGACCTTACCACTGGAGCCTGCCCTACACAAACTGAATGCTACAGACTGTGACAACTGAACCTTACGACTGGAGCCTGTCCCATACAAACTCAATGTTATAATGTCCGATAAACTGGACCTTACCACTGGAGCCTGCCCTACACAAACTGAATGTTTTAATGTCTGACAGCTGAACCTTACGACTGGAGACTACCCTTCACAAACTCAAAGTTTTAATGTCTGACAACTGAACCTTACGACTGTGGCCTGCCCTACACAAACTGAATGTTACAAAGTGTGACAACTGAAACTTACGACTGGAGCCTGTCCCATACAAACTAAATGTTGTAATGTCTGGTAACTGAACCTTGCTATTGGAACCTGACCTACACAAACTGAATGTTACAAACTGTGACAACTGAACCTTACGACTGGGACGTGCCCTACACAAACTGCATGTTGTAATGTCTGACAACTGAACCTTCCCACTGCAGCCTGCAATACACAAACTGAATGTTACAAAGTGTGACAACTGAAACCTACCACTGGAGCCTCTCCCATACAAACTGAATGTTACGAAGTGTGACAACTGAACCATACGACTGGAGCCTGCCCTACACAAACTGATTGTTTCAATGTTTGCTATTTGTACCTTACGACTGGAGCCTGCACTGCACAAACTGAATGTTACAAAGTGTGACAACTGAACCTTACGACTGGAGCCTGTCCCAAACACACTGAATATTATAATGTCTGGTAACTGTACCTTACGACTGTGGCCTGCCATACACAAACTGAATGTTACAAAGTGTAGCATCTGAACCTTACGACTGGAGCCTACACTAGACAAAATAAATGTTTCAAATTGTGGCAAATGAACCTTACGACTGGAGCCTGCCCTACACAAACTGAATGTTGTAGTGTCTGTTAACTGTACCTTACTATTGGAGCCTGACCTACACAAACTGAATGTTGCAATGTGTGACAACTGAACCTTACGACTGGAGCCTGTCCCATACAAACTGAATGTTATAAAGTCTGGTACCTGAACCTTACGACGGGAGCCTGCCCTACACAAAGTGAATGTTACAGAGTGTGACAACTAAACCTTACGACTGGAACATATCCCATACAAACTAAATGTTGTAATCTCAGGTAACTGTAACTTACGACAAGGGCCTGCGATACACAAACTGAATCTTACAAAGTGTGACAACTGAGCCTCACTTCTGGAACCTGCCCTACACAAACTGAATGTTACAAAGTGTGACAACTGAACCTTACGACTGGGACGTGCCCTACACAAACTGCATGTTTTAATGTCTGACAACTGAACCTTACGACTGGGGCCTGCCCTACACAAACTGAATGTTTTAATGCCTGACAACTGAACCTTACGACTGGAGCCTGCCCTACACAAACTGAATGTTTCAATGTTTGGTATTTGTACCTTACGACTTGAGCCTCCACTGCACAAACTGAATGTTTCAAAGTGTGACAATTGAACCTTACGACTGGAGCCTGTCCCATACACACTGAATGTTATAATGTCTGGTAACTGTACCTTACGACTGTAGGCTGCCCTACACAAACTGAATGTTACAAAGTGTGACAAATGAACCATACGATTGGAGCCTGTCCCATACAAACTAAATGTTATAATGTCTGTTAACTGTACCTTACTTTTGGAGTATACCCTTCACAAACTGAATGTTGCAAAGTGTGACAACTAAACCTTACGACTGGAACCTATCCCATACAAACTGAATGTTGTAATCTAAGGTAACTGTAACCTACGATAAGGGCCTGCGATACACAAACTGAATCTTACAAAGTGTGACAACTGAGCCTCACTTCTGGAACCTGCCCTACACAAACTGAATGTTACAAAGTGTGCCAACTGAACCTTACGACTGGAGCCTGCCCTATACAAACTCAATGTGTTAATATATGACAACTGAAACTTTCGACTGCAGCCTGCCCTTCACAAAATGAATGTTACAAAGTGTGACAACTGAACCTTCCGATTGGAACCTACGATACACAAACTGAAATGTTTTAATGTCTGACAACTGAACCTTTCGACTGGAGCCTGCCCTACACAAACTGAATGTTTTAATGTCTGACAACTGAACCTTACGACTGCAGCCTGCAATATACAAACTGAATACATTAATGTCTGGTGTTTGTACCTTACGACTGGAGCCTGCCCTACACAAACTGAATGTTACATAGTGCAGCATCTGAACCTTACGACTGGAGCCTACACTAGACAAAATAAATGTTGTAAAGTGTGATAAATGAACCTTACGACTGGAGCCTGCCCTACACAAACTCAATCTTATAATGTCTGGTAACTGAACCTTTCGATTTCAGCGTGACCTACACAAAACTGAATGTTACGAAGTGTGGCAACTGAACCTTACGACTGGAGCCTGTCCCATACAAACTAAATGTTATAATGTCTGGTGATTGTACCTTACTATTGGGACCTGACCTACTCAAACTCAATGTTACGAAGTGTGACAACTGAACCTTACAACTGGAGCCTATCCCATACAAACTGAATGTTATAATTTATGGTAACTGAACCTTACGACTGGTGCCTGCTCTACACAAACTGAATGTATTAATGTCTGACAACTAAACCTTACGACTGGAACCTATCCCATACAAACTAAATGTTTTAATCTGTGGTAACTGTACCTTGCGACTGTGGCCTGTGAAACACAAACTGAATGTTACAAATAATGACGTCTGAACCTCACGACTTTAGCCTGTTCCATACAAACTGAATGCTGCAAAGTGTCACAACAGAACCTTACGACTGGAGCCTCCCCTAAACAAACTGAATGTTATAATGTCTGGTAACTGAACCTTACGACTGGAGCCTGCCCTACACAAACTCAATGTATTAATGTCTGACAACTAAACCTTACGACTGGAGCCTGTCCCATACAAACTGAATGTTATAATGTCTGGAAACTGTACCTTACGACTGTGGCCTGCCCTTCACAAACTGAATGTTGCAAAGTGTACCATCTGAACCTTACGACTGGAACCTACACTAGACAAAATAAATGTTACAAAGTGTGGCAAGTGAACCTTACGACTGGAGCCTGCCCTACGCAAACTGAATGTTACAAAGTGTGACAACTGAAACCTACCATTGGAGCCTGTCCCATACAAACTGAATGTTACGAAGTGTGACAACTGAACCTTTCGACTGGAGCCTGCCCTACACAAACTGAATGTTTTAATGTCTGACAGCTGAACCTTACGACTGGAGCCTACCCTACACAAACTCAATGTTTTAATGTCTGGTAACTGTACCTTACTATTGGAACCTGACCTACACAAACTGAATGTTACAAAGTGTGACAACTAAACCTTTCGACTGGAGCCTGTCCCATACACACTGAATGTTATAATGTCTGGTAACTGTACCTTTCCATAGGGGCCTGCCCTTCACAAACTGAATGTTACAGAGTGTGACAGCTGAACCTTACGACTGGAGCCTGTCCCATACACACTGAATGTTATAATGTCTGGTAACTGTACCTTACGACTGTGGCCTGCCCTACACAAACTGAATGTTACAAAGTGTTGCATCTGAACCTTGCGACTGGAGCCTACACTAGACAAAATAAATGTTACAAAGTGAAACAAATCAACCTTACGACTGGAGCCTGCCCTACACAAACTGAATCTTCTAATTTCTGGTAACTGAACCTGACGACTGGAGCCTGTCCTATAAACTGAATGTTATAATGTCTGGTAGCTAAACCTTACGACAGGAGCCTGACCTACACAAACTGAATGTTCCAAAGTGTGACAACTGAACCTTACGACTGGAGCCTGTCCCATACAAACTGAATCTTATAATGTCTGGTAACTGTACATTACTATTGGGACCTGACCTACACAAACTGAATCTGACAAAGTGTGACAACTAAATCTTACGACTGTAGCCTGTCTTATACACACTGAATGTTATAATGTCTGGTAACTGTACCTTACGACTGTGGCCTGCCCTACACAAACTGAATGTTACAAAGTGTAGCATCTGAACCTTACGACTGGAGCCTACACTAGACAAAATAAATGCTACAAAGTGCATCAAATGAACCTTACGACTGGAGCCTGCCCTACACAAACTGAATGTTGCAAAGTGTGACAACTGAAACTTACGACTGGAGCCTGTCACATAGAAACTGAATGTTACAAAGTGTGACAACTGAAACTTAGGACTGGAGCCTGCCCTACACAAACTGAATGTTTTAATGTCTGACAGCTGAACCTTACGACTGGAGCCTGTCCCAAACACACTGAATGTTATAATATCTGGAAACTGTACCTTACGACTGTGGCCTGCCCTACACAAACTGAATGTTTTAATGTCTGACAACTGAACCTCACGACTGAAACCTGTCCTACACAAACTCAATGTTTTAATGTCTGACAACTGAACCTTGCGACTGGAGCCTCCCCTACACAAACTGAATGTTACAAAGTGTGACAACTGAAACCTACCACTGGAGCCTCTCCCAAACAAACTGAATGTTACGAAGTGTGACAACTGAACCATACGACTGGAGCCTGCCCTACACAAACTGATTGTTTCAATGTTTGCTATTTGTACCTTACGACTGGAGCCTGCACTGCACAAACTGAATGTTACAAAGTGTGACAACTGAACCTTACGACTGGAGCCTGTCCCAAACACACTGAATATTATAATGTCTGGTAACTGTACCTTACGACTGTGGCCTGCCATACACAAACTGAATGTTACAAAGTGTAGCATCTGAACCTTACGACTGGAGCCTACACTAGACAAAATAAATGTTTCAAATTGTGGCAAATGAACCTTACGACTGGAGCCTGCTCTACACAAACTGAATGTTGTAGTGTCTGTTAACTGTACCTTACTATTGGAGCCTGACCTACACAAACTGAATGTTGCAATGTGTGACAACTGAACCTTACGACTGGAGCCTGTCCTATACAAACTGAATGTTATAAAGTCTGGTACCTGAACCTTACGACGGGAGCCTGCCCTACACAAACTGAATGTATTAATGTCTAACAACTAAACCAAACGACTGGAGCCTGTCCCAAACAAACTGATTGTTATAATGTCCGGTAACTGGACCTTACGACTGGAGCCTGCCCTACACAAAGTGAATGTTACAGAGTGTGACAACTAAACCTTACGACTGGAACATATCCCATACAAACTAAATGTTGTAATCTCAGGTAGCTGTAACTTACGACAAGGGCCTGCGATACACAAACTGAATCTTACAAAGTGTGACAACTGAGCCTCACTTCTGGAACCTGCCCTACACAAACTGAATGTTACAAAGTGTGACAACTGAACCTTACGACTGGGACGTGCCCTACACAAACTGCATGTTTTAATGTCTGACAACTGAACCTTACGACTGGGGCCTGCCCTACACAAACTGAATGTTTTAATGCCTGACAACTGAACCTTACGACTGGAGCCTGCCCTACACAAACTGAATGTTTCAATGTTAGTTATTTGTACCTTACGACTGTAGGCTGCCCTACACAAACTGAATGTTACAAAGTGTGACAACTGAACCATACGATTGGAGCCTGTCCCATACAAACTGAATGTTATAATGTCTGTTAACTGAACCTTACTTTTGGAGTCTACCCTTCACAAACTGAATGTTACAAAGTGTGACAACTAAACCTTACGACTGGAACCTATCCCATACAAACTGAATGTTGTAATCTAAGGTAACTGTAACCTACGACAAGGGCCTGCGATACACAAACTGAATCTTACAAAGTGTGACAACTGAGCCTCACTTCTGGAACCTGCCCTACACAAACTGAATGTTACAAAGTGTGACAACTGAACCTTACGACTGGGACGTGCCCTACACAAACTGCATGTTTAATGTCTGACAACTGAACCTTACCACTGCAGCCTGCAATGCACAAACTGAATGTTTTAATGTCTCACAACTGAACCTTACCACTGGGGCCTGCCCTACACAAACTCAATGTTTTGTTCCCTGACAACCGAACCTTACGACTGGAGCCTGCCCTACACAAACTGATTGTTTCAATGTTTGGTTTTTGTACCTTACGACTGGAGCCAGCACTGCACAAACTGAATGTTACAAAGTGTGACAACTAAACCTTACGACTGGAGCCTGCCCTACACAAACTGAATGTATCAAAATATAGCATCTGAACCATACGACTGGAGCCTGCCCTACACAAACTGAATGTTTTAATGTCTGACAACTGAACCTTACGACTGGAGCCTGCCCTACACAAACTGAATGTTACAAAGTGTGACAAATGAAACTTACGACTGGAGCCTGTCCCATACAAACTGAATGTTACAAAGTGTGACAACTGAACCTTACGACTGGAGCCTGCTCTACACAAACTGAATGTTACAAAGTTTGACAACTTAACCTTACGACTGGATCCCGGACTACACAAACTGAATGTTTTAGTGCCTGACAGCTGAAACTTACGACCGGAGCCTCTGCTACACAAACTCAATGTATTAATGTCTGGCAACTCAAACCTACGACTGGAGCCTGCGATACACAAACTGAATGTCTTAATGTCTGACAACTGAACCTTTCGACTTGAGCCTGCCCTACACAAAGTGAATGTTTTATTGTCTTACAACTAAACCTTTCGACTGGAGCCTGCAATACACATACTGAATGTATTAATGTCTCGTATTTGCACCTTACGACTGGAGCCTCCCCTACACAAACTGAATGTTACAATGTGTGACAACTGAACCTAGCGACTGGAACCTGTCCCATACACACTGAATGTTATAATGTCTGGAAACTGTACCCTACGACTGGAGCCTGCCCTACACAAACTGAACGTTGCAGAGTGTGACAACTAAACCTTGCGACTGGAGCCTGTCCCATACACACTGAATGTTATAATGTTTTTTAACTGAACCTTACGACTGGAGCCTGCCCTACACAAACTGAATGTTACACAGTGTGACAACTAAACCTTACGACTGGAGCCTGTCCATACAACCTAAATGTTATAATGTCTGGTAACTGTACCTTATGATAGGGGCCTGCCCTACACAAACTGAATGTTGCAAAGTGTAGCATCTGAACTTTACGACTGGAGCCTACACTACACAAAATAAATGTAACAAAGTGTGACTAATGAACCTTATGACTGGAGCCTGCCCTACACAAACTGAATGTTATAATGTCTGGTAGCTGAACCTTACGACTGGAGCCTGCCCTACACAAACTGAATGTTACGAAGTGTGACAACTGAACCTTACGACTGGAGCCTGTCCCATACAAACTCAATGTTATAATGTCCGATAAACTGGACCTTACCACTGGAGCCTGCCCTACACAAACTGAATGCTACAGACTGTGACAACTGAACCTTACGACTGGAGCCTGTCCCATACAAACTCAATGTTATAATGTCCGATAAACTGGACCTTACCACTGGAGCCTGCCCTACACAAACTGAATGTTTTAATGTCTGACAGCTGAACCTTACGACTGGAGACTACCCTTCACAAACTCAAAGTTTTAATGTCTGACAACTGAACCTTACGACTGTGGCCTGCCCTACACAAACTGAATGTTACAAAGTGTGACAACTGAAACTTACGACTGGAGCCTGTCCCATACAAACTAAATGTTGTAATGTCTGGTAACTGAACCTTGCTATTGGAACCTGACCTACACAAACTGAATGTTACAAACTGTGACAACTGAACCTTACGACTGGGACGTGCCCTACACAAACTGCATGTTGTAATGTCTGACAACTGAACCTTCCCACTGCAGCCTGCAATACACAAACTGAATGTTACAAAGTGTGACAACTGAAACCTACCACTGGAGCCTCTCCCATACAAACTGAATGTTACGAAGTGTGACAACTGAACCATACGACTGGAGCCTGCCCTACACAAACTGATTGTTTCAATGTTTGCTATTTGTACCTTACGACTGGAGCCTGCACTGCACAAACTGAATGTTACAAAGTGTGACAACTGAACCTTACGACTGGAGCCTGTCCCAAACACACTGAATATTATAATGTCTGGTAACTGTACCTTACGACTGTGGCCTGCCATACACAAACTGAATGTTACAAAGTGTAGCATCTGAACCTTACGACTGGAGCCTACACTAGACAAAATAAATGTTTCAAATTGTGGCAAATGAACCTTACGACTGGAGCCTGCCCTACACAAACTGAATGTTGTAGTGTCTGTTAACTGTACCTTACTATTGGAGCCTGACCTACACAAACTGAATGTTGCAATGTGTGACAACTGAACCTTACGACTGGAGCCTGTCCCATACAAACTGAATGTTATAAAGTCTGGTACCTGAACCTTACGACGGGAGCCTGCCCTACACAAACTGAATGTATTAATGTCTAACAACTAAACCAAACGACTGGAGCCTGTCCCAAACAAACTGATTGTTATAATGTCCGGTAACTGGACCTTACGACTGGAGCCTGCCCTACACAAAGTGAATGTTACAGAGTGTGACAACTAAACCTTACGACTGGAACATATCCCATACAAACTAAATGTTGTAATCTCAGGTAACTGTAACTTACGACAAGGGCCTGCGATACACAAACTGAATCTTACAAAGTGTGACAACTGAGCCTCACTTCTGGAACCTGCCCTACACAAACTGAATGTTACAAAGTGTGACAACTGAACCTTACGACTGGGACGTGCCCTACACAAACTGCATGTTTTAATGTCTGACAACTGAACCTTACGACTGGGGCCTGCCCTACACAAACTGAATGTTTTAATGCCTGACAACTGAACCTTACGACTGGAGCCTGCCCTACACAAACTGAATGTTTCAATGTTTGGTATTTGTACCTTACGACTTGAGCCTCCACTGCACAAACTGAATGTTTCAAAGTGTGACAATTGAACCTTACGACTGGAGCCTGTCCCATACACACTGAATGTTATAATGTCTGGTAACTGTACCTTACGACTGTAGGCTGCCCTACACAAACTGAATGTTACAAAGTGTGACAAATGAACCATACGATTGGAGCCTGTCCCATACAAACTAAATGTTATAATGTCTGTTAACTGTACCTTACTTTTGGAGTATACCCTTCACAAACTGAATGTTGCAAAGTGTGACAACTAAACCTTACGACTGGAACCTATCCCATACAAACTGAATGTTGTAATCTAAGGTAACTGTAACCTACGATAAGGGCCTGCGATACACAAACTGAATCTTACAAAGTGTGACAACTGAGCCTCACTTCTGGAACCTGCCCTACACAAACTGAATGTTACAAAGTGTGCCAACTGAACCTTACGACTGGAGCCTGCCCTATACAAACTCAATGTGTTAATATATGACAACTGAAACTTTCGACTGCAGCCTGCCCTTCACAAAATGAATGTTACAAAGTGTGACAACTGAACCTTCCGATTGGAACCTACGATACACAAACTGAAATGTTTTAATGTCTGACAACTGAACCTTTCGACTGGAGCCTGCCCTACACAAACTGAATGTTTTAATGTCTGACAACTGAACCTTACGACTGCAGCCTGCAATATACAAACTGAATACATTAATGTCTGGTGTTTGTACCTTACGACTGGAGCCTGCCCTACACAAACTGAATGTTACATAGTGCAGCATCTGAACCTTACGACTGGAGCCTACACTAGACAAAATAAATGTTGTAAAGTGTGATAAATGAACCTTACGACTGGAGCCTGCCCTACACAAACTCAATCTTATAATGTCTGGTAACTGAACCTTTCGATTTCAGCGTGACCTACACAAAACTGAATGTTACGAAGTGTGGCAACTGAACCTTACGACTGGAGCCTGTCCCATACAAACTAAATGTTATAATGTCTGGTGATTGTACCTTACTATTGGGACCTGACCTACTCAAACTCAATGTTACGAAGTGTGACAACTGAACCTTACAACTGGAGCCTATCCCATACAAACTGAATGTTATAATTTATGGTAACTGAACCTTACGACTGGTGCCTGCTCTACACAAACTGAATGTATTAATGTCTGACAACTAAACCTTACGACTGGAACCTATCCCATACAAACTAAATGTTTTAATCTGTGGTAACTGTACCTTGCGACTGTGGCCTGTGAAACACAAACTGAATGTTACAAATAATGACGTCTGAACCTCACGACTTTAGCCTGTTCCATACAAACTGAATGCTGCAAAGTGTCACAACAGAACCTTACGACTGGAGCCTCCCCTAAACAAACTGAATGTTATAATGTCTGGTAACTGAACCTTACGACTGGAGCCTGCCCTACACAAACTCAATGTATTAATGTCTGACAACTAAACCTTACGACTGGAGCCTGTCCCATACAAACTGAATGTTATAATGTCTGGAAACTGTACCTTACGACTGTGGCCTGCCCTTCACAAACTGAATGTTGCAAAGTGTACCATCTGAACCTTACGACTGGAACCTACACTAGACAAAATAAATGTTACAAAGTGTGGCAAGTGAACCTTACGACTGGAGCCTGCCCTACGCAAACTGAATGTTACAAAGTGTGACAACTGAAACCTACCATTGGAGCCTGTCCCATACAAACTGAATGTTACGAAGTGTGACAACTGAACCTTTCGACTGGAGCCTGCCCTACACAAACTGAATGTTTTAATGTCTGACAGCTGAACCTTACGACTGGAGCCTACCCTACACAAACTCAATGTTTTAATGTCTGGTAACTGTACCTTACTATTGGAACCTGACCTACACAAACTGAATGTTACAAAGTGTGACAACTAAACCTTTCGACTGGAGCCTGTCCCATACACACTGAATGTTATAATGTCTGGTAACTGTACCTTTCCATAGGGGCCTGCCCTTCACAAACTGAATGTTACAGAGTGTGACAGCTGAACCTTACGACTGGAGCCTGTCCCATACACACTGAATGTTATAATGTCTGGTAACTGTACCTTACGACTGTGGCCTGCCCTACACAAACTGAATGTTACAAAGTGTTGCATCTGAACCTTGCGACTGGAGCCTACACTAGACAAAATAAATGTTACAAAGTGAAACAAATCAACCTTACGACTGGAGCCTGCCCTACACAAACTGAATCTTCTAATTTCTGGTAACTGAACCTGACGACTGGAGCCTGTCCTATAAACTGAATGTTATAATGTCTGGTAGCTAAACCTTACGACAGGAGCCTGACCTACACAAACTGAATGTTCCAAAGTGTGACAACTGAACCTTACGACTGGAGCCTGTCCCATACAAACTGAATCTTATAATGTCTGGTAACTGTACATTACTATTGGGACCTGACCTACACAAACTGAATCTGACAAAGTGTGACAACTAAATCTTACGACTGTAGCCTGTCTTATACACACTGAATGTTATAATGTCTGGTAACTGTACCTTACGACTGTGGCCTGCCCTACACAAACTGAATGTTACAAAGTGTAGCATCTGAACCTTACGACTGGAGCCTACACTAGACAAAATAAATGCTACAAAGTGCATCAAATGAACCTTACGACTGGAGCCTGCCCTACACAAACTGAATGTTGCAAAGTGTGACAACTGAAACTTACGACTGGAGCCTGTCACATAGAAACTGAATGTTACAAAGTGTGACAACTGAAACTTAGGACTGGAGCCTGCCCTACACAAACTGAATGTTTTAATGTCTGACAGCTGAACCTTACGACTGGAGCCTGTCCCAAACACACTGAATGTTATAATATCTGGAAACTGTACCTTACGACTGTGGCCTGCCCTACACAAACTGAATGTTTTAATGTCTGACAACTGAACCTCACGACTGAAACCTGTCCTACACAAACTCAATGTTTTAATGTCTGACAACTGAACCTTGCGACTGGAGCCTCCCCTACACAAACTGAATGTTACAAAGTGTGACAACTGAAACTTACGACTGGAGCCTGTCCCAAACAAACTGAATGTTACAAAGTGTGACAACTGAACCTTACGACTGGAGCCTGCCCTACACAAACTCAATCTTTGAATGTCTGACAACTGAACCTAGCGACTGTGGCCTGCCCTACACAAACTGAATGTTACAAAGTGTAGCATCTGAACCTTACGACTGGAGCCTACACTAGACAAAATAAATGCTACAAAGTGTGGCAAATGAACCATACAACTGGAGCCTGCCCTACACACACTGAATGTAACAAAGTGTGACAACTGAAACTTACGACTGGAGCCTGTCCCATACAAACTAAATGTTATAATGTCTTGCAACTGTACCTTCCTATTGGAGCCTGACCTACACAAACTGAATGTTTCAAAGTGTGACAACTAAACCTTACGACTGGAGCCTGTCCCATACACACTGAATGTTATAATGTCTGGTAACTGTACCTTACCATAGGGGCCTGCCCTACACCAACTGAATGTTACAGAGTGTGACAACTGAACCTTACGACTGGACCCTGTCCCATACACACTGAATGTTGTAATGTCTGGTAACTATACCTTTCGACTGTGGCCTGCCCTACACAAACTGAATGTCACAAAGTGTAGTATCTGAACTTTACGACTGGAGCCTGCCCTACACAAACTGAATGTTATAATGTCTGGTTACTGCATCTTGCGACTTGAGCCTGCCCTACACAAACTGAATGTTACAAAGTGTGACAACTGAACCTTACTACTGGAGCCTGTCTTATACACACTGAATGTTATAATTTCTGGCAACTGTACCTTTCGACTGGAGCCTACCTTACACAAAATGAATGTTTCAAAGTGTGACAACTGAAACTTACGACTGGAGCCTGTCCCATACAAACTAAATGTTGTAATGTCTGGAATCTGTACCTTACTATTGGAGCCTGACCTACACAAACTGAATGTTTTAATGTCTGACAACTGAACCTTACGACTGGAGCCTGCCCTACACAAACTGAATGTTACAAAGTGTGACAACTGAACCTTGCGACTGGAGCCTGTCCCATACAAACTCAATGTTGCAAAGTGTGACAACTGAAACTTACGACTGGAGCCTGCCCTACACAAACTGAATGTTTTAATGTCTGACAGCTGAACCTTACGACTGGAGCATGCCTTACACAAACTGAATGTTTTAATGTCTGACAAGTGAACCTTACAACTGTGGCCTGCCCTACACAAACTGAATGTTTTAATGTCTGACAACTGAACCTTACGACTGTGGTCTGCCCTACACAAACTGAATGTTACAAAGTGTAGCATCTGAACCTTACGACTGGAGCCTACACTAGACAAAATAAATGCTACAAAGTGTGGCAAATGAACCTTACAACTGGAGCCTGCCCTACACAAACTGAATGTTACAAAGTGTGACAACTGAAACTTATGACTGGAGCCTGTCCCATACAAACTAAATGTTTTAATGTCTGGTAACTGTACCTTACTATTGGAGCCTGACTTACACAAACTGAATGTTTCAAAGTGTGACAACTAAACCTTACGACTGGAGCCTGTCCCATACACACTGAATGTTATAGTGTCTGGTAACTGTACCTTACCATAGGGGCCTGCCCTACACAAACTGAATGTTACAGAGTGTGACAACTGAACCTTACGACTGGACCCTGTCCCATACACACTGAATGTTATAATGTCTGGTAACTGTTCCTTGCGACTGGAGCCTCACCTACACAAACTGAATGTTACAAAGTGTAGCATCTGAAACTTACGACTGGAGCCTGCCCTACACAAACTGAATGTTTTGATGTCTGACAACTGAAACTTACGACTGGAGCCTGCCCTACACAAACTGAATGTTTTAATGTCTGGTTGCTGTACCTTACGACTTGAGCCTGCCCTACACAAACTGAATGTTGCAAAGTGTGACAACTGAAACTTACGACTGGAGCCTGTCCCATACACACTGAATGTTGCAAAGTGTGACAACTAAACCTTACGACTGGAGCCTGCCCTACACAAACTGAATGTTTTAATGTCTGACAACTGAACCTTACAACTGGAGCCTGCCCTACACAAAATGAATGTTTTAATGTCTGGTAACTGTACCTTACGACTGTGGCCTGCCCTACACAAACTGAATGTTACAAAGTGTGACAACTGAACCTTGCGACTGTAGCCTGTCCCATACAAACTGAATGTTGCAAAGTGTGACAACTGAAACTTACGACTGGAGCCTGCCCTACACAAAATGAATGTTTTAATGTCTGACAGCTGAACCTTACGACTGGAGCATGCCCTACACAAACTCAATGTTTTAATGTCTGACAACTGAACCTTGCAACTGTTTCCTGCCCTACACAAACTGAATGTTTTAATGTCTGACAACTGAACCTTACGACTGTGGTCTGCCCTACACAAACTGAATGTTTCAAAGTGTAGCATCTGAACCTTTCGACTGGAGCCTACACTAGACAAAATAAATGGTACAAAGTGTGGCAAATGAACCTTACAACTGGAGCCTGCCCTACACAAACTGAATGTTTTAATGTCTGACAATTGAACCTTACAACTGGAGCCTGCCCTACACAAAATGAATGTTATAATGTCTGGTAACTGTACCTTACGACTGTGGCCTGCCCTACACAAACTGAATGTTACAAAGTGTGACAACTGAACCTTACGACTGGAGCCTGTCCCATACAAACTGAATGTTACAAAGTGTGACAACTGAAACTTACGACTGGAGCCTGCCCTACACAAACTGAATGTTTTAATGTCTGACAGCTGAAACTTACGACTGGAGCCTGCCCTACACAAACTCAATGTTTTAATGTCTGACAACTGAACCTTACAACTGTGGCCTGCCCTACACAAACTGAATCTTTTAATGTCTGACAACTGTACCTCACGACTGGAGCCTGCCCTACACAAACTCAATGTTTTAATGTCTTGTTACTGTACCTTACTACTGGAACCTGGCCTACACAAACTGAATGTTACAAAGTGTGACAAGTGAACCTTACGACTGGAGCCTGTCTTATACACACTGAATGTTATAATGTCTGGTAACTGTACCTTACGACTGGAGCCTGCCCTACACAAAATGAATGCTACAAAGTGTGACAACTGAAACTTACGACTGGAGCCTGTCCCATACAAACTAAATGTTATAATGTCTGGTAACTGTACCTTTCTATTGGAGCCTGCCCTACACAAACTGAATGTTACAAAGTGTGACAACTAAACCTTACGACTGGAGCCTGTCCCATACACACTGAATGTTGTAATGTCTTGCAACTGTACCTTACGACTGTGGCCTGCCCTACACAAACTGAATGTTACAAAGTGTGACAACTAAACCTTACGACTGGAGCCTGTCCCATACACACTGAATGTTGTAATGTCTGGTAACTGTACCTTACGACTGTGGCCTGCCCTACACAAACTGAATGTTACAAAGTGTAGGATCTGAACCTTACGACTGGAGCCTGCCCTACACAAACTGAATGTTTTATTGTCTGACAACTGAACCTTGCGACTGGAGCCTGCGATACACAAACTGAATGTTACAAAGTGTGACAACTGAACCTTTCGACTGGAGCCTGTCCCATACAAACTGAATGTTACAAAGTGTGACAACTAAAACTTACGACTGGAGCCTGCCCTACACAAACTGAATGTTTTAATGTCTGACAGCTGAACCTTACGACTGGAGCCTGCCCTCCACAAACTCAATGTTTTAATGTCTGACAACTGAACCTTACGACTGTGGCCTGCCCTACACAAACTGAATGTTACAAAGTGTAGCATCTGAACCTTACGACTGGAGCCTACACTAGACAAAATAAATGCTACAAAGTGTGGCAAATGAACCTTACAACTGGAGCCTGCCCTACACAAACTGAATGTTGCAAAGTGCGACAACTGAAACTTACGACTGGAGCCTGTCCCATACAAACTAAATGTTTTAATGTCTGGTAACTGTACCTTACTATTGGAGCCTGACCTACACAAACTGAATGTTTTAATGTCTGACAGCTGAACCTTACGACTGGAGCCTGCCCTACACAAACTGAATGTTTTATTGTCTGACAACTGAACCTTGCGACTGGAGCCTGCCCTACACAAACTGAATGTTACAAAGTGTGACAACTGAACCTTGCGACTGGAGCCTGTCCCATACATACTGAATGTTAAAATGTCTGGTAACTGAACCTTGCGACTGGAGCCTGCCCTACACAAACTGAATGTTACAAAGTGTGACAACTGAAACTTACGACTGGAGCCTGTCCCATACAAACTGAATGTTGTAATGTCTGAAAACGGAACCTTCCGACTGGATCCTGCCCTACACAAACTGAATGTTACAAAGTGTGACAACTGAACCTTACGACTGGAGCCTGTCCCATAGAAACTAAATGTTGTCATGTCTGGTAACTGTACCTCACGACTGGAGCCTTCCCTACACAAAACTGAATGTTACAAAGTGTGGCAAATGAACCTTTCGACTGGAGCCTGCCCTACACAAACTGAATGGTACAAAGTGTGACAACTGAAACTTACGACTGGAGCCTGTCCCATACAAACTGAATGTTACAAAGTGTGACAACTGAAACTTACGACTGGAGCCTGCCCTACACAAACTGAATGTTTTAATGTCTGACAACTGAACCTTACACCTGGAGCCTGCCCTACACAAACTGAATGTTTTAATGTCTGGTAACTGTACCTTACGACTGTCGCCTGCCCTACACAAACTGAATGTTACAATGTGTGACAACTGAACCTTACGACTGGAGCCTGTCCCGTACACACTGAATGTTATTATGTCTGGTAACTGTACCTTTCGACTGTGGCCTGCCCTACACAAACTGAATGTTACAAAGTGTAGCATCTGAACCTTACGACTGGAGCCTACACTAGACAAAATAAATGTTACAAAGTTTGGCAAATGAACCTAACGACTGGAGCCTGCCCTACACAAACTGAATGCTACAAAGTGTGACAACTGAACCTTACGACTGGAGCCTGTCCCATACAAACTGAATTTTATAATGTCTGATAGCGGAACCTTACGACTGGATCCTGCCCTACACAAACTGAATGTTACAAAGTGTGACAACTGAACCTTACGACTGGAGCCTGTCCCATAGAAACTAAATGTTATAATGTCTGGTAACTGTACCTTACGACTGGAGCCTGCCCTACACAAAACTGAATGTTACAAAGTGTGGCAAATGAACCTTACGACTGGAGCCTGCCCTACACAAACTGAACATAAGAAAGTATGACATCTGAGCCTTACGGCTGGGGCCTACCCTACACAAACTGCATGTTACAAAGAATGACGTCTAAACCTTGCGGGTGGTTCCTGCCCTACACAATCTGAATGTCTCAAAGCGTAACATCTGAACCTGAATGTTATAATGTCTGACTACTGAATCTATCCACTGTACATCGGTTTTCTCACTCGATGCTTACGCTACTGACTTTAAAGAATTCATATGCCTGCTCTCCACTTAGCAGAAATCATATAACATGATTTGTCACTAAACGAAATCGGCAAAAACGCTTGGACTTATTATTCACCTATTTTGGGGGCTTTCTGACTTCTTCACAAACAGTGGGCGATTGTAACTCATTTCTCAAGATGTTTCGAACTCGGGCTATAGACATGTTTAAACAGGACTGATATTCAGTTCAAGATACGACACATGTCGCACCATTAAATCCGACTTTGAAACAGAGACGTACCTCCACAACGTTAAATCTAAGCCCCATAGAAACTGTTTCATTCGATTCCGACTAGGTCTCAGCGATCTGGAGGTCAACAAAGGAAGGCACTGCAACATCTATAAAATAAACAGGCGCTGTAAAATAAGTAATAACGGAACCGAAGAAGAATATCATTTTATGTATCTTTGCCCAGTCTATGATGAACTCAGAATTAAATATTTACCTACATTTCATTTACATATCCACACATGACTTTAAGAAGCTTTTATCTTGTAGAAATCCTACCCAATATCACATTACCTTGTATGTACATCATGTTTTGATATTAGGCCAAACTGTGTATTTCTGTTCAACCGATGCATATCTCTATACTGACATATACATGGAACACTTTCGTATGTGGGCATATGGCCTCTTGTTCAGTAAAACATTGATTGATTTACAACTGAATCTTACAACGCCTGACAACTGAACCTTACACGGTCTGAACTGAATCTTACAGGGCCTGACAACTGAATGTTACAGGGTATGACAGCTGAATGTTACAGGATCTGACAAATGACTTCTTTTAAGGACTGACAACTGAACCCGTCACTGTTGCCGCATCACGTTATCTCTCAGTGTAGTGTTAAAACCCCGTTAATGTGGATTAGGGTTAATCATTTGTCTGGATTGTCGAGTCCCACGTTACGATGTCAACTTTTCTAAAGCCTTTCACAAGAGGACAGGACAGTATAGGATAAATCTGAGCACAAAAGTTACATTTTCATACCCGATAACATATATACATGTATGATGTGATCAATACGATCTACAATAATCACAATCGACGATTGTACATTAAGTATGTACCTATACAAAAGGCATGGGAAAACATTGCATATAACACTGCGTTTCAAAAGAATAAAACGAAATCGCCTACTTTGGGTCACATCATCCCTAATAAATTATCCCGTAATCCCCCTAATAAGCAACAATTATTTCATACTGTTTGTTGACTGAGAACCGCACATATGCCATCTAACATTCCCTCACGCTACAGCACACAGTGACACAGGATTCAACGACCCATCTGTTTCTAGATATACTAGTATTGAACTTGCAACAGCTGCCTCGAGGACCGCCGACTTTAGTCGCCCATCAGCTAGGCCGCCATATTGGCTTCGGAAGGATCTCAAAAGTCCTCTGCACACTACGAGTTTCCCTCATGGCCTGGATGTTCTTGTCCTGGGATAGAAGTTGTGGTGCACGAGAATGACGGATCTGCTGAATCCACTGTTAGTTGGAGATACATGTTCCACGGATATTCGACTATAAGTGCAGGTAAGTTGAAAATCTTGAGTAACATCGTTTAGACTGGCTTGCAAGGATTCAATGACCTTTGAACAGACGTGTGACAAAGTGACATGCGACTCAGCATGTTTTCTGAAATCATTCTCCCTTGTCTATTAGACGAGCTATCATAAAAATAACTCTTTTACATGTTGATCCATTTGGCAACATTTGTCTCTTAGTATATGGTACACTACAAGACTTGAAATCAAGTACCCTTGTTTACTGACACTGAACTAAGGAATACACCAGCCACATAGAACGGCCTACATGATCTAAACTGATATCATGGACAACGATCCACTCGTGGATCATGCAATTAACACAGCCAGTCCATCCGATCTTTTAGTTCACCTCTGATGACAGGTATAGATGACTGTGGGTTCCAACCCTATAACCAAATCTGATTAGTGAAACGTCTCAGTCAAGAGGGCTTAGGGTCAGTTGTTATGTCACCGGTAGCATATGTATTTTACATATCTCAAATGACAGTTTGGTGGTTTCCTAGGACAAAATATATCATAAGCTCTACAAATGAAGCAGTTTGCAGAGAACCAGTGTCTCGGTGTTACATGAGGTGATGAATACAAGGTATAAGTAGAGGTGAAGAACGGGTAACACAATCACCCGTCAAGGGTTAGGGTTAGGATTGGGGTTGCCTTTGGAGGGAGACAATTCCACTTGGTTTGGATACATTATCCTTTAAAGGACAAGGGTGTTTTATCTTGTTTCGTGGTGTCATTGCTAGTATCCAGTGATCCATTCATGGAGTTTTCGCCACTATTCATCTACTATTGATAAAGTGATCGCCCTGACCCGACAGTGTCAGCTTGTCTATATGTGACGGAATGATTCAGCTAATCGCTACAGTCTCAGCGGTGGAGGTTAAGGACAACGATAACCGTTTATGGGGTTTAATATGTAAAATATCAATAACCTAACGTTTCTTCACATCCACACAACGCTTCTGAGGATCATGTTCCACGTGCCTTAAAATATCATGGAGTTGGTTCGTTTTGCTCTACAATATAGAATAATACATGAAAAAGGAGGAGCGCCCAGATCATGATTACAGATACACAAAGAGGTATCGAGTGGAGGTACCGGAAAAGAATGACAAAGTGTTGCATGGTACACGATGTGTTCGCAGCTAGATATTTGTGTGCAAACAACACAGATCCATAGATGCGCAGTAAAACTAGGGACAAGTTTGCTTAATGCTTCATGCATAGTCAAACATGTTGTTTTGAGTTAGTTCTGTGACGTTGGGTGTAGATACTAACACCATTATCATACAGGTGATGCAAGTTGCACACATTGTAGTAAAGAAGTCGTGTATCCACTGAGCTACTATATTGACGAAGCTACCATCGTTCATCGCACCAAGATCAATATGCAACTCATGGAAATGATGACAACACAGTTTTAGGACTTTCTTCCATGTCTTACATTGACGGAGCTGATAAATACAACATAAGGAGGTCCAACAAAATCATTGTGTTCTCACTTCCGATCTCAGCGAGGGCATTGTTTGGCTGTGAAAACCTGTTATATCAATGTCTCCTAGATACTGTAGATCCACAAGTGCAAATGCAGAACATCTTTGCGCTTTGTGATCTACACACACAATAATCTTCCTCAACACGTTCATCAACAGCAACTGTACCACGCTCATCAACAGTAACTGTATCACGCTCATCAAGAGTAACAGTATCACGCTCATCAAGAGTAACTGTATCACGCTCATCAACAGTAACTGTATCACGCTCATCAACAGCAACTGTATCACGCTCATCAACAGTAACTGTATCACGCTCATCAACAGTAACTGTATCACGCTCATCAACAGTAACTGTATCACGCTCATCAACAGCAACTGTATCACGCTCATCAACAGTAACTGTATCACGCTCATCAACAGCAACTGTATCACGCTCATCAACAGCAACTGGATCACGCTCATCAACAGCAACTGTATCACGCTCATCAACAGTAACTGTATCACGCTCATCAACAGCAACTGTATCACGCTCATCAACAGTAACTGTATCACACTCATCAACAGTAACTGTATCACGCTCATCAACAGTAACTGTATCACGCTCATCAACAGTAACACTGGATCACGCTCATCAACAGTAACTGTATCACGCTCATCAACAGTAACTGCATCACGCTCATCAACAGTAACTGTATCACGCTCATCAACAGCAACTGTATCACGCTCATCAACAGTAACACTGGATCACGCTCATCAACAGTAACTGTATCACGCTCATCAACAGTAACTGTATCACGCTCATCAACAGTAACACTGGATCACGCTCATCAACAGTAACTGTATCACGCTCATCAACAGTAACTGTATCACGCTCATCAACAGTAACTGTATCACGCTCATCAACAGTAACTGGATCACGCTCATCAACAGTAACACTGGATCACGCTCATCAACAGTAACTGTATCACGCTCATCAACAGTAACTGTATCACGCTCATCAACAGTAACTGTATCACGCTCATCAACAGTAACTGTATCACGCTCATCAACAGTAACTGTATCACGCTCATCAACAGTAACTGTATCACGCTCATCAACAGTACCTGGATCACGCTCATCACAATCATGGCTATATATCTGTCAACCCAATCCTGTTCTCCGTATTGCACGGATCGGGATATCATGCATGTAATTGGAATATGTCTGTAATGCCATGCAATAACCCAAACCATACAATCTACATAATACAGTTTATCGACATTCACATGACTGCAAGCATGAAACAGCCGGAATGTAATTAATAACGTATATGGGTCTCATTTGTGTGTCGATTGAACGGGATGTTTGCATTATTTCCAGACAGACCACACCGTGGTTAAAACAAACGTTACTGCAGCATGCCGAATAGTACTTTCGGATAATGTGTAGTCATGGTCCATTATGACAATATGTATTCATGGTACATGACGACAATATATCGTCATGCAATGTGTATTCATGGTACATGACAGCAATGTGTATTCATGCAATGTGTATTCATGGTACATGACGCCAATGTGTATTCATGGCACATGACGGCAATGTGTATTCATGCAATGTGTATTCATGGTACATGACGCCAATGTGTATTCATGGCACATGACAGCAATGTGTATTCATGCAATGTGTATTCATGGTACATGACGCCAATGTGTATTCATGGTACATGACAGCAATGTGTATTCATGCAATGTGTATTCATGGTACATGACGCCAATGTGTATTCATGGCACATGACGGCAATGTGTATTCATGCAATGTGTATTCATGGTACATGACGCCAATGTGTATTCATGGCACATGACAGCAATGTGTATTCATGCAATGTGTATTCATGGTACATGACGCCAATGTGTATTCATGGTACATGACAGCAATGTGTATTCATGCAATGTGTATTCATGGTACATGACGCCAATGTGTATTCATGGTACATGACAGCAATGTGTATTCATGCAATGTGTATTCATGGTACATGACGCCAATGTGTATTCATGGCACATGACGGCAATGTGTATTCATGGTACATGAGGGAAAGTGTATTCATCTATGTTAAAATATCAGTTCCAATTCCCGTTTCACTTAGCCCACCTTCGCTACTCCCCCGGAAATGGGACGTGTTCAGGTCGCCCATGATTAAACCAAGTGTTCACCAATGTTGACCCTGCTTCCTGTGACTCGGAGTGTCATGCGGGAGTGTGACCTACATCGGAAATGTCAGGACTTAGCTTAGTCGCAGATGAATATTTGAGGTTCCTGATTTGGCGATAATGTTAGTGCTCACCCTAAAACTGACATTTGGGTAATAGTTTTTTATTATGCAATGGAGAGTGTAATCGGTGAAATAAGGAATCTGAAAAACTTGGTATGAAAATCTGATAAATTTGCAAATTAGGGTCAATGCACAAATTACAGATTTTCTGTTGAAAACAGGCGGACGTTGTTGTGCTTTTAGACAGAAAGATCTCATAATAAGCTAGAGTTATGTTTGCACCGTGTGAGCAACTAGTCACAGTTATATGCCGCCGTCGTAGACCACGGTATATTCCCTGAGTGACCATCGTCCTATTACATAATAGGGGAATACAATGGGCACTCAGGGACAAATGCCTAGTGGTAATTAAAAGTGGTGGGCACTCAGGGACAAATGCATAGTGGTAATTAAAAGTGGTGGGCACTCAGGGACAAATGCATAGCGGTAATTAAAAGTGGTGGGCACTCAGGGACAAATGCATAGCGGTAATTAAAAGTGGTGGGCACTCAGGGACAATGTGAGATGAGCAATTAAGAGCAATAATCAGAATAGCAGTAAGGGATTAGTTACTCTACCAGTTAGATACCAGAACAGGGATATTATGTCAAGAGAGTAACCGGTAAAAGGAATTAACTACTGTATCGGGAGAAGGATGTTGTATTGATTTACTGGCAATAATCAACTGAGTAAAGGTGAGAGAGGGAGAAAGAACATGGATGTTGTTTTGTTTATTTAGTGGTTAAACAACTACAGTGTCAAATGATTAGAGGTAAAAGGGTTAAACAACTACAGTGTCAAGTGATTTACAGGTAAAAGGGTTAAACAACTACAGTGTCAAGTGATTTACAGGTAAAAGGGTTAAACAACTACAGTGTCAAGTGATTTACAGGTAAAAGGGTTAAACAACTACAGTGTCAAGTGATTTACAGATAAAAAGGTTAAACAACTACAGTGTCAAGTGTTTTAGAGGTAAAAGAGTTAAACAACTACTGTGCGAGAGAAGCGTTAACTACTTAATCAGGAGAGGGATGTTGTTGTGTTGATTTTCCGGTAATAGTCAAGTGAGTTCAGGTGAGAGAGATGACAGAAAGATGTTGTAGTGAAATTGTATACAGATATAGATATGAAATAGCAGATAGACATGTAGCGTTCTCATATGCCATGGACAACCCTTGTATATCGTCTATAGTCACTGTACCCGTCATTCCTTGCCTGAACTGTTTTGCCTATTGCCTGATGAAAGGGCAATTACCTACAATTAAAGATTAAGTGTGAGGAACTAAATCTATCATTTTCTCTTGTAAATGTCATTGTGGATTTGAAATGGCTGCCCATAACGTTGTACGTTCACTCCTTCCTTCCAACGTCAAGGCGTGCTTGTTTCACTTTGGACAGTCCTTATGGCGTCAGCGCCGTTTTACCTGTTCCTCAAGTCATGACTGGTTGTGAGCTTGTATTTACACATACCCCAGATGTTCCCAAGTGTGAAGAATTCAACAAGTACGTCTTGAATACATGGATCACTGGACAGTTCGTTTCTGGGCAAAAATCGTAGACGACCTTTCACCTTGACGTACAGCTATTCTTACGCGATTGATCGGTTATCTTCACATAAACAGAAGTACGATGCGTCCTTTTTAAAGAGTAATTTAAGAATAACATTATGTAGTAACGAGATTATTAACCTCGTGTAACATTGATATCATATCGCAGGAATAAACCATATCTATTATGATCGTCAAAACCTCGCAAAACAAATTGTTGATCTTCATCTGTGATATCAATGATATGGATACACACTCGGGTAATAATCCGTGTTGCTTAATACGTTGCCCTCGCTTAACGGATCATTTTTGCCTGGCTGATTACATTACACATTATTGGCACGGTGTGGGGTTTATTATGCATAATGACTGAGCCGTTTATTATTGCTGGCACATGTGTACAAGACTACGCCCTGGAATATAATTCCTCCAAAAGTTCAACATTCATATTCGGTAATTATCGATATCCTATCAGTCGTATAGATATACGAGTAAGGAATTTCCTGACAGTGAAATACACAATTCTCGGTTCCTTTGTTTCCGAAATAAACATACAGTTTGTAAATCATTGCACATTACACTAATGAGTGCTTATATATTTATTATAATTAGGATAGGACTAAACACACGAGTAGTGAATGCACTAAATATTTCTGAGACTGATATTGTACTTACATTATAATTAGGATAGGACTAAACACACGAGTAGTGAATGCACTAAATATTTCTGAGACTGATATTGTACTTACATTATAATTGATATTGTACTTACATTATAATTTAAGGGTGTAACCATTCACCAATGCACCGGTGCATCGTCGGCAACCTTTGCAGTATGCAATACCCGATTCATATTACCTTACATCAACTTGATTACTATTTTGAGTTTTAACACATTTGTCGCTTGTGTTTTATACGCAAAACAGCAAATATGACTTGTTGAGACTGAATGATGGGTAGCTGGCTGATTGGTAGTTGACCTTTATCTACTATAAAATCTAACAGAAATGACTTCGAATATTTGTTTGGACGTTTTTCAGTGAACTATGGTTCCAACATCAAACAACTTACCATCAATTATACATACAGAGAGTGTACTTACATTATTATTAGTTTATGAGTAATATATGATTGTACTGATAATTATACATACAGAGATTGTACTTACATTATTATTAGTTTATGAGTAATATATGATTGTACTGATAATTATATATACAGAGATTGTACTTACATTATTATTAGTTTATGAGTAATATATGATTGTACTGATAATTATATATACAGAGATTGTACTTACATTATTATTAGTTTATGAGTAATACATGATTGTACTGATAATTATATATACAGAGATTGTACTTACATTATTATTGGTTTATGAGTAATACATGATTGTACTGATAATTATATATACAGAGATTGTACTTACATTATTATTAGTTTATGAGTAATACATGATTGTACTGATAATTATATATACAGAGATTGTACTTACATTATTATTATTTTATGGGTAATATATGATTGTACTGATAATTATATATACAGAGATTGTACTTACATTATTATTAGTTTATGAGTAATATATGATTGTACTGATAATTATATATACAGAGATTGTACTTACATTATTATTATTTTATGGGTAATATATGATTGTACTGATAATTATATATACAGAGATTGTACTTACATTATTATTAGTTTATGGGTAATATATGATTGTACTGATAATTATATATACAGAGATTGTACTTACATTATTATTAGTTTATGAGTAATATATATACTAAAAATTGTACTGATGTACCGATGATCTTACATGCAGATATTGTTATCAGTTCTGGAGTAAAGGATGTACTGATGATCTTATATACAGATATTGTTATCAGTTATGAAGTAAAGGATGTACTGATGATCTTATATACAGATATTGTTTTTAAGTTGTTATCAGTTTAGGAGTAATGGATGTACCGATGATCTTACATTCAGATATTGTTATCAGTTCTGGAGTAAAGGATGTACTGATGATCTTATATACAAATATTGTCATCAGTTCTGGAGTAATAGATGTACTGATGATCTTATATACAAATATTGTTATCAGTTCTGGAGTAATAGATGTACTGATGATCTTATATACAGATATTGTTATCAGTTATGGAGTAAAGGATGTACTGATGATCTTATATACAGATATCGTTTTTACGTTGTTATCAGTTTAAGAGTAATGGATGTACCGATGATCTTACATTCAGATATTGTTATCAGTTCTGGAGTAATAGATGTACTGATGATCTTATATACAGATACTGTTATCAGTTCTGGAGTAAAGGATGTACTGATGATCTTATATACAGATATTGTTATCAGTTCTGGAGTAATGGATGTACTGGTGATCTTATATACAGATACTGTTATCAGTTCTGGAGTAAAGGATGTACTGATGATCTTATATACAGATATTGTTATCAGTTCTGGAGTAAAGGATGTACTGATGATCTTATATACAGATATTGTTATCAGTTCTGGAGTAATAGATGTACTGATGATCTTATATACAGATATCGTTATCAGTTCTGGAGTAATGGATGTACTGATGATCTTATATACAGATACTGTAATCAGTTCTGGAGTAAAGGATGTACTGATGATCTTATATACAGATATTGTTATCAGTTATGGAGTAATCAATGTACTGATGATCTTATATAGAGATATTGGTATCAATTCTGGAGTAAACACCTGTATTGTTGGCTCCGTGATACAGAGCCACACGGGAACATGGAGGACATTACCCCATCAATAATGCCAGTCATCATAAATCATCTCCAATACCCCTTCTTAAGTTTCGGATATATATGTTGTGTATATCTAACGAGGATGCGAATCATAACCCTGAAATTAGCTCGGCGTTGTATGACTGATAGATGAATCACGTGGTTTCTTTATCAATGCGATGATGAACATTTATGGCAGGATCATTAATGAAATATCCCATGTAATAAATATAAATAATCATGTTATTAGCTTTTCTCATAATGCCTGACACGTTTATGCCGATGAATTATTATGTTAAATGTGGCATTATCACTGTCTTCATTCATACACGTACACTCCAGGGCCAATGTGGCATTATCACTGTCTTCATTCATACACGTACGCTCCAGGGCCAATGTGGCATTATGACTGTCTTCATTCATACACGTACACTCCAGGGCCAATGTGGCATTATCACTGTCTTCATTCATACACGTACGCTCCAGGGCCAATGTGGCATTATGACTGTCTTCATTCATACACGTACACTCCAGGGCCACTCCACACTAACTATGGTTGACGTAAGAAGATGGGCAGCTGCTTTTAATGCGACTTTTCGGTACAGGTGATATACAGGTGGGTCTGGTAGGCTTACACAGATGCACACCATACTAAATATCATAGCGGAAAGAGACGAAGTCGGCCGAATGGACCTTATGGATGTCGGGACCAGTGATGTTTTTCATTGATAGTTGTTTAATGTCGGACCCAGGAATATTTCAACAGAAACAATCGATTATGGGGACAATGACGACTGTGAAAGAACTAGTTGATTAAAGTGAGTTGATACGAGTCTGTTGAAGATATTGAGTTTAGTTTTATACTGCTTTCAGTGTTATCACATATATCATGTTTAAATGTTTTATACTTAACGAAGTCTTTGTAAAGACATGCCGTGTTTATTGATAACTGATAACGCCTTCTTTAGGGAACGACACGACTTTTTTAGGTATAACACATACAAACAAAGCCCAACAAGTTCGTCAACATCGTGACAGCTGTCGGTATAGTTTGCAGGTTTTGCATTATTCAGACGGACGAGGGATCCGTTAAAGGGGCACTGATGCGGAGCATTTTCCGTGGACTGGTGTAAACTTTTGTTATTGTTTTTCTCCCGTGAGTACCCGGATGATATCCCAGAATTCGTGACTGGTTCGTGACCTCTGCTGCGCAGTCCGTAAGCGCAATTGATAGTTTAATTATTGACAGATCAACTGAGGTGAAGTCAATTGTACTTCATTACAAATGTATTATGAAAACAAATGAAACACTTTGAAGGTTAATCATCTGCCAGTGGTAGAAATGGTAAAAAACTATTAGGACGGAAAAATAACGAAGTCAATGTACGTCTCTATATTTTGTCTCATAACCCTAATTAGTTTATTGTCATATTTGTATGATTCTGAAAATTAATAAAAGAACACACGATTTGCTTATACTCATAGTAAATTTCTAACATAACAGCAATATTTATACATTGTATAGATTGCCAATGTGGATCCTATTTCACACACATACGCGATCTAGTGTGTGTTTTCTGTCATACAGATTCTGCTGAATGCTGCAACAAATAAATTAAAACAAAATGCAAATAATGAACGTAAAACAGACTAATTTTATAGCAACAGTGTCAGGCTACTACCTTGTTCAGGAATGTATCCATCAATATCCACGTAAAAGAAATCGTATTCCATTCATCTGCAGCTGGTAAATAATCCTGCTCTGTGTCGCGTGTCTTACAACTGTCTCATTTGCGAAAAAGTAACACATCGTTTCACGTCTTTCGTTGGTGAAAACTAGATAAACCTCTCATTGGTCTCTCAAGATAGCACACCTGGCAACTAATTGTATGATGTCCACTATTCTAAGTAATTTAGTTGACCAATATTGAGCAATCAATCAATCAACGCAAGAGTGGTTAATTCTTTGAAGGGAGGATGTTGTTTTTGCACTCACACTTTACGACAGGGTGTAGTCATCTACACACACTGCCTTTTGACAAATCCGCTAGAAGAACAAAAGTAATTAATCAATCAGTGTCTTATCGGTTAATCCTTTGATCGATGTTTGTTTTTGTAACTCAGGTGATAAACCCTCTTGCATCACTTACATGCACATATTACATAACATACAATACATTTGCCATTACAGACCTTAATTTATAATGTTGAGTATTTACTCCAGACAGGAGAAATGCCAAATGGGAACCTTTGTTGAGTAACCGAAGTGGTGTTGCTACTAATTATACCTGTTATAAATTCATGAATTGACCATCAAGAGAATGATGACAAATAACACGTGTAGGTTTACACCATCAAACGCGAGTTACAGCAAGGAGGATGTAATCTCTGTGTCGCATGCAGCCTGAAAACACTTATGGGCCGAAACTGTTTTGAGGATACCAACGGAATTTCGTTACATAAGGAATACACACAGGCATTTGCTGTGTACTTTGGTAAATAAGTGAAATAAGTTTTTTTTACGTAAGACAATTTTCAGATTTCTCTACCAAAGCCAAGGTCATCGTATTTTTGTTTACGAATTCAAATAAATCAACTGTGTGTTTTATTATCATAAATAATAAACCATTGTAGCTACCATAGCTACCAAAATTTACGTATGCTGTTTGTTATCACAGCTCAACCAACACTCAAAACTACCTAAATATACAGCTTTGCAATCTTCCGTACTGAAACAAATGGCTTGCTACGTGCCTGTAGACATCATATTTTCATGTAACATGATTAAATATCGAGGTTAAAAACACAGAAATAGGATCAAATTGGATCAGTAAGTATACCATCCAAGCATCCGAAAAGAACTACACTGCTGGGATATATGGTTACGATCAGACAAGGAATATCATGGATATTTTTAAACAAATGGCATGTGATGGGCATCCGGCCTCCTGACTGTTTAAGTGAAGAAATTTTGCTAATATGGACAGGAGCCCAGTTCCTTTGTCCGTCACAGTCGAAGGAGTGGGCGCTGACCAATTTGCGGTCTGCTTTCGTAATTAGACCGTTGGCGAGAAGCATTATTCGCTCCGCATCAGTGCCCCTTTAAGTCAGGTGCACTGCACCACATCATCTGTACACCCACATAATATTGACATAGACCTTTCTGTTTAGCACACGTACTTAGTGTCATTCTAATTTTCAGATTGTTTGAACAACCGGTAGCGTAAACGAAAATCAATATCCCAGTGACGTAGGTCTACATAAGCTAAAGATTATTTAATAGATTTCATTCAAAATACTCCAAACGTCTAAGTATTTCATTGACAGGAATTCTACAGTAATACATATGCTGCCAAAAGTCGACATTTCTCGACAAAAAGAAACTAAAACCTTGTTTTCAGACGTATAGTGCATGTATTACTTAAATAATCAACACCTATAATTAATACTTTGTTCAAACTTAACGCAAGACACTGTCACTGACCGAGGTTTTCGTCTGTGAGACACATGAAAGAGTAGAATGTCGAAGTGGAGGTCAGCTGTTCTCAATAACGTGTATGATCTCCATGAGAGTCCAGAACTGCCTTGCATCAGTGCTCAGTGGACGTAGAGTGAGTCAGGACCCCAAGTGTGCGGCTGCAGCTGTAGCGTGGACGAAGTCGGCGTCAGGACCCCGTGTGTGCAGCTGCTGCTGTAGCGTGGACGTACAGGAGTCATGACCCCGAGTGTGCAGCTGCAGCTGTAGCGTGGACGTAGAGGGAGTCAGGACCCCACGTGTGCAGCTGCAGCTGTAGCGTGGACGTAGAGTGATTCAGGACCCCATGTGTGCAGCTGCAGCTGTAGCGTGGACGTAGAGTGAGTCATGGCCCGAGTGTGCAGCTGCAGCTGTAGCGTGGACGTACAGGAGTCAGGACCCCGAGTGTGCAGCTGCAGCTGTAGCGTGGACGAAGTGGGAGTCAGGACCCCGAGTGTGCAGTTGCAGCTGTAGCGTGAACGAAGAGTGAGTCAGGACCCCACGTGTGCAGCTGCAGCTGTAGCGTGGACGTAGAGTGAGTCATGGCCCGAGTGTGCAGCTGCAGCTGTAGCGTGGACGTAAAGGGAGTCAGGACCCCACGTGTGCAGCTGCAGCTGTAGCGTGGACGAAGAGTGAGTCATGGCCCCGAATGTGCAGCTGTAGCGTGGATGAAGTGGGAGTCAGGACCCCACTGCTATAGCATGGACGAAGAGTGAGTCAGGACACCACGTGTGCAGCTGGACGTATAGCGTGGACGTGGAGTGAGTCAGGACCCCGAGTGTGCAGCTACAGCTGTAGCTTGGACGAAGTGGAAGTCAGGACCCCGTGTGTGCAGTTGCAGCTGTAGCGTGGACGAAAAGTGAGTCATGACCCCGAGTGTGCAGTTGCAGCTGTGGCGTGGACGAAGAGTGAGTCAGGACCCCACGTGTGCAGCTGCAGCTGTAGCGTGGACGTAGAGTGAGTCAGGACCTCCAATGTGCAGCTGGAGGTGTAGCGTGGACGTAGAGTGAGTCAGGACCCCACGTGTGCAGCTGCAGCTGTAGCGTGGACGTAGAGTGAGTCAGGACCTCCAATGTGCAGCTGGAGGTGTAGCGTGGACGAAGAGTGAGTCAGGACCCCGAGTGTGCAGCTACAGCTGCAGCGTGGACGGAGTGGGAGTCAGGACCCCAAGTGTGCAGCTGCAGCTGTAGCGTGGACGTAGAGTGAGTCAGGACCTCCAATGTGCAGCTGGAGGTATAGGGTGGACGTGGAGTGAGTCAGGACCCCGAGTGTGCAGCTGCAGCTGTAGCGTGGACGTAGAGTGAGTCAGGACCCCACGTGTGCAGCTGCAGCTGTAGCGTGGACGTAGAGTGAGTCAGGACCTCCAATGTGCAGCTGGAGGTGTAGAGTGGACGTGGAGTGAGTCAGGACCCCGTGTGTGCAGCTGCAGCTGTAGCGTGGACGTAGAGTGAGTCAGGACCCCACGTGTGCAGCTGCAGCTGTAGCTTGGACAAAGTGGGAGTCAGGACCCCGTGTGTGCAGCTACAGCTGTATCGTGGACGTAGAGTGAGTCAGGACCCCACGTGTGCAGCTGCAGCTGTAGCGTGGACAAAGTGGGAGTCAGGACCCCGTGTGTGCAGCTACAGCTGTAGCATGGACGAAGAGTGAGTCAGGACCCCGAGTGTGCAGCTACAGCTGTAGCGTGGACGGAGTGGGAGTCAGGACCCCGTGTGTGCAGCTGCAGCTGTAGCGTGGACGTAGAGTGAGTCAGGACCTCCAATGTGCATCTGGAGGTGTAGCGTGGACGTGGAGTGAGTCAGGACCCCGAGTGTGCAGCTGCAGCTGTAGCGTGGACGTAGAGTGAGTCAGGTTCCCACATGTGCAGCTGCAGCTATAGCGTGGACGTAGAGTGAGTCATGGCCCCGAGTGTGCAGCTGTAGCGTGGATGAAGTGGGAGTCAGGACCCCACTGCTATAGCATGGACGAAGAGTGAGTCAGGACCCCACGTGTGCAGCTGGACGTATAGCGTGTACGTGGAGTGAGTCAGAACCCCGAGTGTGCAGCTACAGCTGTAGCTTGGACGAAGTGGGAATCAGGACCCCGTGTGTGCAGCTGCAGCTGTAGCGTGGACGTAGAGTGAGTCAGGACCCCGAGTGTGCAGTTGCAGCTGTAGCGTGGACGTAGAGTGAGTCAGGACCCCACGTGTGCGGCTGCAGCTGCGGCGTGTGTCAGGACCCCACGTGTGCAGCTACAGCTGTAGCGTGGACGTAGAGTGAGTCAGGACCCCACGTGTGCAGCTGCAGCTGCGGCGTGTGTCAGGACCCCACGTGTGCAGCTACAGCTGTAGCGTGGACGTAGAGTGAGTCATGACCCCGAGTGTGCAGCTGTAGCGTGGATGAAGTGGGTGTCAGGACCCCGTGTGTGCAGCTGCAGCTGTAGCGTGGACGTAGAGTGAGTCAGGACCCCACGTGTGCAGCTGCAGCTGTAACGTGGACAAAGTGGGAGTCAGGACCCCGTGTGTGCAGCTACAGCTGTAGCATGGACGAGGAGTGAGTCAGGACCCCGAGTGTGCAGCTACAGCTGTAGCGTGGACGGAGTGGGAGTCAGGACCCCGTGTGTGCAGCTGCAGCTGTAGCGTGGACGTAGAGTGAGTCAGGACCCCGAGTGTGCAGTTGCAGCTGTGGCGTGGACGAAGAGTGAGTCAGGACCCCGAGTGTGCAGCTGCAGCTCTAGCGTGGACGTAGAGTGAGTCAGGACCCCACGTGTGCAGCTGGATGCACATGCATCGTGGAGCTCAGAGCTATATGAGTGGCCTTATCATTATAATACGAAAGCAGTAGTATACTCTTGGGATTGTTAGAGTGCTTGATCCTACATCACCGTTTACATGTGAACACTTGATAGCATAACTCATCCGTGCAGACTACTGTGGCTGAATATAGGCTGTTGCTGTTGCTGTTGCTGTTGTTGTGTATACACATGTGACTTAATACCCTTTTCTTAATACCTTTGTTGTTGTGTAATGCACTGATTGAAGGACCTCATCTCGCACAAATATTGACTCTTGAAACAAACATGATGTATATATTGAGTATTGAAGTAAATGGGATGTGTCTGTTGACTATTGAAGCTAAATGGGAGTGTCTTTTGAAGCATACTCGGTTGATTGTGGGATTTTAGGGTTTGATGTGGATGGCTTCGTTGAGTTTGCGTTTAATGATTGTCAGCAAGAATGGTAATATCAGATGTCATATTGATGATTGGGGCCTGCTGTAATTTGGTCAGAGATGGCTGATACGTTGTCCATCACGCCTCCGACCAATCCATCCATCCATCCATCCATCTAGAGACTAGAAAGGAACTAAAAAAAGCGGGGGATCACAATTTTGTTATTTCTTAATAAAGCGAATGCGGGGTTAACAAGCTAGACACTGTTGATGCTTGGTAAGAAGAATACGATTTGTGATACTTGTAAGTTCTCGGTACAGTGGTAAGTGAGTCTGTGAAAAACACTTGTCAGCAACATAAGGAGAATTCCTTCTACTTGTCAGTAACATAAGGAGAATTCCTTCTACTTGTCAGTAACATAAGGAGAATTCCTTCTACTTGTCAGTAACATAAGGAGAATTCCTTCTACTTGTCAGTAACATAAGGAGAATTCCTTCTACTTGTCAGTAACATAAGGAGAATTCCTTCTACTTGTCAGTAACATAAGGAGAATTCCTTCTACTTGTCAGTAACATAAGGAGAATTCCTTTTACTTGTCAGTAACATAAGGAGAATTCCTTCTACTTGTCAGTAACATAAGGAGAATTCCTTCTACTTGTCAGTAACATAAGGAGAATTCCTTCTACTTGTCAGTAACATAAGGAGAATTCCTCCCACTTGTCAGTTACAAAAGGTGAACTCCGTCCATTTGACAGTAACAAAAGATGAACTCCGTCCATTTGACAGTAAGAAAAGGTGAATTCCGTCCATTTGACAGTAACAAAAGGTGAATTCCGTCCATTTGACAGTAACAAAAGGTGACTTCCGGTTTAAGTAAACCTAGTAAACTTCACCACTGAGTCTAACAAAACCTAGTAGAAGGTCGTGTCAGGTAACCCTTGAGCGACCATGACCGTCCAATCAGACAAAGGCTACTATCGGATCGGAGGGACTTTCAAAATATTCAGGTCACTGACACAGATCTCTCCACAAACAAAAATTCACATATGTCACAGTTATTTGACCTGCAGTACATACGCCTAGGAGTTTCTGTTGACATTACCATTAGCTAATATTTCCGCAAGATGACATCCTTGAACATTTCCAAAAACACTATTTTCAGCAGTCTGTTTACTCATCGTTGTCATGGTTGTACGTACGCCGTGTGCATCACCCGGAAGCGAGCGTACGCTAAATAGCATTCGGAATCGTTCGGGTACGAATCTTTTCGAGATAAAAAGTTCAAAAGCTATGTGCGAATGTCCACTTTCGCGATTTGGTAAGCTGTCTTCTGATTGGTCAATCTCAAAGGTTACCTGACGCGACCTCCCATAACGTTTCGTTAGACACAGTAGTGGAGAGTAAAAGTACTGAAAATAAGTTTACTTAGACTAAGGTGAATCCCGTCCATTTAACAGTAACAAAAGGTGAATATCGTGCGCTTAACATAGATGGTGTGCTGAACACAACCACTTCCTCCTTCCAGGGCCAGATGGGCTGATATAGGACCAGAACATGTCAACAACCGAGGCTCCAGTTCTCTATCATCTGGAACCTTGGGACAAGCTTGTCATAGTAGCGGCAGCCATAACAGCTCTGTTTTTAGTTGGTATCCTGGTGTTCTGCGCAATCAGCCCCCTTTGTTGTCTCTACCACGTATGCCCCTGTAAAGATAAGGATGAAAGAGGTACGTATATATGTTAAATAAGACTGATATTCAATCGGCATGCACATCTATAAGATACAACCGGCAAATGGAAGCTCAAGAAAT
Organism: Haliotis asinina; assembly: GCF_037392515.1. Classification (NCBI taxonomy): domain Eukaryota; kingdom Metazoa; phylum Mollusca; class Gastropoda; order Lepetellida; family Haliotidae; genus Haliotis; species Haliotis asinina. The sequence continues at coordinate 119,323 of NW_027133902.1, forward strand.
ATCGCAAACAGAAGAGTGATTTCTGTTTCAGAGAAAAAGGACAAGGAGAAAGTTCCTGCTTATGGCTCAACGACAGGATCGCATTCTCCATACTACAAACAGTCAGAACAGCACAGTCTCTGGCAGCCTCTACAAACATTTAAAGACACGGATACTTCCGATTGGTCAGATTACAGTTCCCATGACGTCATTGAAATGAAACAGGTACCATATTATTTGCATGTTACATATATGAAAGATCCACACCAGTGATGTCAAGCATCAGCGTCTAACTCAAGTTCGAATAAATCATACCGCCACTCTCTGGAGTTGAAGACTTACCACTGCAGATAACAGAACCTGCAATATTGCAGACTAACCACTGGGGTCTGCATATCATAGAGCCTGCAAAATTACAGGCTAATCATGGGGTCTGCTGACAACAGAACCTGCAATATTACAGACTACCAACGGGGTCTGCAGACATTAGAACCGGCAATATTGCAGACTAACCACGGTAGGTCTGCAGATACCAGAACCTGCAATATTGCAGACTAACCACTGGGGTCTGCATATCATAGAGCCTGCAAAATTACAGGCTAATCATGGGGTCTGCTGACAACAGAACCGGCAATATTACAGACTACCAACGGGGTCTACAGACAGTAGAACCGGCAATACTGCAGACTACCCACGGGGTCTGCAGGTAATAGAGCCTGCAATATTGCAAATGTACCATGATGGTCTGTAGGTGGTCTGTAGAAAATGAGCCAGCTATATTGCACCAGACAGACCCGCGCTTGACATATTTACCAACGTCCTGAGAACAGTTTAGTCTGACAAGCCGCTCTATTTTTACGAAACAGAGCCCTTTGTTTTCCAAATTGCACCTCAAAAGTAATGAACATTGTAAACGTCATTTTGGGAACGCATTGTTTCTGAATCGGAACCATTGGTTTCCTAACTTTGATTGTATACATTTCAGGATCGTCACAAAGAACATGTCTTCAAACCTATTCGCAGTGAGCCACAGTCCCCTTCTTCCCAAACTGTCTTCCTTTTTCAAAAGGCTTCTCTTGTCTTTGGGCTAATGTACGACAGAGTCGACGGTAAGCTTACAATACGAGTCCAGAAGCTCAGCAACTTCTCAGTCACCGATCCTGATGGCGCCATGACACCTTATGTCAAAGTGAGACTATACCGGGCTCCGCGCAGCTTCTTTACCTTCAGGGGCAAGGCGAGTAGGGAGCAAGAGATGAACAATCTCGATGTGGAGTTCCAGACGAAGATACTACGCAGATCTACAGACCCAGCTTTCAACGAGATATTTGTTGTACCAATTGATGCAAATGAGATTCATCACTACACACTGAAGATGCTGGTGTGCGACTTTGACCGCTACACAAGGCATGTTGTAGTGGGCGAGGTGGCTGTGCCATTGTCACGGGTGGAGTGGACCACGCAGACGGAAGTGGCGTTTGATGAGCAGCTGCAGCCCCCTGTTGATGTAAGTTTGCATCCTAACGGTGATGGCTTGAAACACACTCTGGCAGCAATCAATCAGACCCTTAGACGTAGGTTTACGTACGGTAATGGTGATGGCTTGAAACACACCTCAGCAACAATCAATCAGACCCTTAGACGTAGGTTTACATACGATAATGGTGATGGCTTGAAACACACCCCAGCAACAATCAATCAGACCTTTAGACGTAGGTTTACATACGATAATGGTGATGGCTTGAAACACACTCTGGCAGCAATCAATCAGACGCTCAGACGTAGGTTTACACACAGTGATGGTGATGGCTTGAAACACACTCTTCAACAATTATGTCTGAGCATGATTGAATGTACTGCACACAACACTTTATAAGACAATCCGTTGATGTGTATGTTCCATACTAGTTAATGCAGTATAAGATTTTTGGATGTTGATTTACACTGTATTGAAGTCAAGTCAAAGTCAAAGATGTTCAAAAGTCAAAGAGAAGACGTCCATAAGAATGCAACACACGATTATCATCGATGATGAAAGTTTGAACCTCGACTCTGTTTGAAGTAATCTGATTCTGGCAGATGACGTCATGCACCCCGAGTAGTTGACTTTACACAATATCACATTTATCAGCTGATGAGAGAAAAAGAGAGGCTTGGTTTCTTGAGACTGGTTTGTGTGCACGTCATGTGGTCCAAGTGTGTATTTGTCACGATTCGTCGGGTTAGCACCGTGCCTACGACAACACTTGATCGACCACACCGACGGTCAAGATCCCGACCAAAGATCAGTCTCACTCGTTCTAGGAACATTTTCAAACCAGGGTAAAACAACAGCCACGACCATTTGTGGATGAAGGGGGTGATCAGTCCTCAAACAGTACAGCAGTGACTACGTACCTCAGTGACTGCCATATTGGTACAACTGAGGTACTGAGCATAACAGTCGTTTCCCACATGGCGGCAGGTCAGCGTCTCAACATGACCAATGTACGACCCCGATACTGCGAGAACCTCCTACAGAACATGTCATGCCGTGACCGTCTCCACATCAAGCGTTGACATGCCGGACGAAATGGGAAAATACTTTCCACAGGGGCTCAGCCCACGAGTTGGAATTCGCTTGGCAACGAACACTGCGTTAGATATGGCAAGCTTTCACAACGAGGGTCATCTTATCGTTGAGACGAAGATGTGCAGCTGTGCCTGACACAAATGATGGTCCTATTCATTACTGACATTGACTATGTGAGTCTTGAGCGGGTGTGAAATTTCAAATGTTAGCGTTAATTATGCACTAAATGATGATGTACAACGTTTCCATCTTGATTCACAGTTTCAGTGTCAAGAACAAGTTGATAAAAAGCTTTATTCTTGTGATGTGCTTCTAAAAGATGTCAGTGTAGTTACTGCAATATAACACTTTCAATCCATTCTTGCCATTATATGTCCTTATCATATGCCCTCGAATCCTGTGAAAGGCAATGGTATCGCACAGTCCGAGTGAAAACATCGAGGAATAGAATTATTTTTATGAAAAACGTCATGGACCTTTACTAGAAACTAGGTACGTTTTTCACCATCAATTTCCAGATTATTCATGGATGAACTATATTTACTTATCTACATGTGATTATCATGAATAATGAAATCCACTTCATGTCTGAATCTTCTGAGGTGTTATGTGCATGATACGGTTTAACGTAGATCACAGCTGGTGGAAGGGTTAACCCTAACCCTAACCCTAACGTAGATCACAGCTGGTGGAAGGGTTAACCCTAACCCTAACCCTGAGGTGTTATGTGCATGATACGGTTTAACGTAGATCACAGCTGGTGGAAGGGTTAACCCTAACCCTAACCCTAACGTAGATCACAGCTGGTGGAAGGGTTAACCCTAACCCTAACGTAGATCACAGCTGGTGGAAGGGTTAACCCTAACCCTAACCCTGAGGTGTTATGTGCATGATACGGTTTAACGTAGATCACAGCTGGTGGAAGGGTTAACCCTAACCCTAACCCTGAGGTGTTATGTGCATGATACGGTTTAACGTAGATCACAGCTGGTGGAAGGGTTAACCCTAACCCTAACCCTGAGGTGTTATGTGCATGATACGGTTTAACGTAGATCACAGCTGGTGGAAGGGTTAACCCTAACCCTAACCCTGAGGTGTTATGTGCATGATACGGTTTAACGTAGATCACAGCTGGTGGAAGGGTTAACCCTAACCCTAACCCTGAGGTGTTATGTGCATGATACGGTTTAACGTAGATCACAGCTGGTGGAAGGGTTAACCCTAACCCTAACCCTGAGGTGTTATGTGCATGATACGGATTAACGTAGATCACAGCTGGTGGAAGGGTTAACCCTAACCCTAACCCTGAGGTGTTATGTGCATGATACGGTTTAATGTATGCCGACCTCAGCACGGTTCATGTAGATCACAGCTGGTGGGAGGAGACCTAAACTGGAACACTGCACCAGCACATAAGGACTAGATAGAATATAGTGTTGAAACATGTTTGCCATTAGAAGCTACAGGTGCAGTATTGGATGGAATAGCAATAATTGTACAATATACTTTAGCGTACTTATGTGCATGCAGTAGAGGTCCTTTTCTATTCTTAACATTTATTTATGAACAAAACTTAACCCTGTCTTCGTTATATGCATGTTTGTTTTTGTATTTTTGCATCAGGAAAACCTCGGAGAAGTACAGATTGGGCTGATGTACTTGCCTACAGCAGAGAAATTGAGTCTGACCATCATTAAGGCACAGGGTTTGAAGATTATGGACCAGACAAAGGCATCTACAAGTAGGTTTACATGATACACGACCCTACAAAATTATTCTTCCCTCCTTCGTAGGTTTGTGCTAGGCGACTATTGTGTTGTGTTGTGCTGTGTACCGACAGACAGACCATGTGTTCTATAATGTACAAAGTAACTGAATATCAGTGAGTGATAGGACACAGTTTACCTTGTTTCTTGGCTCTGGATCCAGACCTGCAGGTGCTTCTCCTGTTACAATCAAACAGCTGTTTTCTATCCGAAAACACTGGGGCGTGCATGTTCCAAGGGACCACTGTACATGCAATATGATCTTACAAGCCCTGACAATGTGGCATGTGTACAGGCGTTGAGGGATATTGTCGTCTAGGTAGAAACAAGTGAGACAATGACATTGAATGACATATCTTACCTTACCACAGGGCACAGTATGACACTTTTCAAGGTCGAAACTTGTCACACTGTCGCATTGTCACCCTGTATAAAATGTTTAACTAAGGCATTAAAATGCCCGACAACACGACACACGGCAACCTTGATACTGAGACAAAACGTTTCACGGGTAACTACGGTTGTATTTGTAATAATGCGACAGCGGTCATTCAAAGTCCTCCTAGTGAGACATGCATTAAGCTGAGTACATGAATTCAGTCAAATACGACATTGTAACTCGTTGTATGCTGTTTTCGAAAAGTTAGCGTTTTGATTTTTATCAGTTACATCTAATACCATATAACCAATGTTGTTTCTCGATCATTCCACACGTTCAAGCATTCCTTATTATGAGATCTTTGCAGTTCAATGCCTCACACTAAAGTCACGCTGACGTGTATTTGTTTCAGATGCCTTTATGAAAGTTAATTTAATGTTTGATGGTCGTCCCATGAAGAAAACAAAGACATCGATACGTCTGAGTGACGTCAGTCCCGTGTTTAACGAGACTATGACATTTGACGTGCCTCACTATCAACTTGACAACGTGTACTTCAGCATCGCAGTCATCCATGTTGACAAAAACGCGGAAAAGCCGTCACGGGCTCTCATTGGTCGAATATATTTAGGCATGAACTTTGACTCCGATGCTCGTGCACAGTGGAACGAAATGACCCAAAATTCCAGGAAACAGGTGGCATGCTGGCACAAGCTACAGATCTGATCTTTTCTTGGATGCACTTGTGTTGTCCGTTATAGCAGTTCTGTATTTATATGTATTTATTGGCAGTGATTATTCGATGGGTCGAACTTCTAGTCAGTGCTTTAGAGACGATCAGACTTCAGACAATGTTATGTTTTATTATTATTATTGCTGTTATTGTTGCTGTTGCTGTTATAGTTCCAATAAGCAGAGGGACACATACCACTGTCACTCTTAGTTCACGCATTGTACATTGATGACACGGACACACACATCTGAAGAGCAGCACGTTCCCCCAGAAAGGCCTTCTGACTCTGAATGTTTGGTTACTTACATGCATGATATGTGTTCAAGTGAAACACACACATTATTATACAGACTATTTTTTGCGAAAGTGCAAACTTATGAAGCAACTTTGAAAACGATTCCTTGATTTTCGGTAATATGATTACATATCTAGCTTCACAAAGTAATTTATGAAATGAGTTATCGTGGTGGTCTAGTTTTAGGGTCTCTCAGTTGCTATTATTACCTATTAACCATTGTGTAGGAGAAAATATCAGCTGTCCTTGTCAGTCGTAATAAGCCACTGTTCGGTTATTTTAAGAGCGAATTTTAAAACAACAGACAACTGTTTCTCTCACTAATAAAGACGTAGCAGATGTTGTAGCATCATTTTGAAGTAAGACAGATGGTGTGACAGATAGATAGCGGAGATTATGCATTGTATTTATCGATGACTTTAACAAGGAACACATTTCAAACTGTTTGATAATATTAGTATCACGGAAGGTTATGAAGACAAAATACTTGAATGAACCCCAGCACAGAGCGGAACATTTATCCTGCGGTTGAGGGGATATATTCGTTTACAGGAAATTCGCCAAAATAAATAGTTTACAAATGCCAATGTTTTTGAAGGAAATATTATTTCCCCTCTCACCTACAACTCACATTGACCAGACCCACGTGTAGCCATGTTGGGATATAAGTTACTAACCCTAATCCTGTCCCAGATGGGGTATAATTTAGATGCTAATCATGTGACAATGTAGATGATTTGTGCCACGTATTATGATACTGTTGCTGTTTATACATTCAGCTATGTGATGATGTTGGCTTTGAACTGGAGTCTTGTGATACATGAAGCCTGGACTGATATCAAAATATGACATTAAACACTCGTCCGAGAATAGTCTGTTTCAACTATAGTGTTGACAACATCCATATTAATCAATGCACGCATTTGTCGTAATGTTGTATTTGGTTTATCATTCAAACTTCACATAGGTGTATAACCTGTAACGTGACAGCGGTTTGATCGGGACACGTGTACATAGAATAGTGATATAAATGCCGCCTGGATACAGCTTGAATGTGTCGTTTCACAGTTGTATGAATATTGTTCACGAAATCAATACATATATGTACACGCGCGAAGAAACGAATGAATAGCACGATATCTAGGTCACATTATTTCAAACGCGGAGTTATTTTCTGCTGATTTAAGCATTTCTGGTTATTCCGAAACCTTCAGTTAATGTTGCGTTTTGCAGATTTTTAAATATGAAATAGTAACATGACAATCGTTTTCCATGCACATTAAAATAATATTTTCATTCATAGTTTATGTGAAGTTTTAATAATATTGCATAGATCATTTATAATACAAACAGCATTTACTGAGATGGATTTCAGCGACATTTTCAACATTCTGACAGCACTCATCATCAGTAACTGCCCAGATTTTCATTAGTATGTAAATAATTTTAAAATTATTCACTACATTTGATTTAGCCAAAGAATGTCTAATGTTATTGGCATTTTACAAACCGACTGTGAAACAAACAACCTTGACACGTCTCAGCATTGAACACCCTCCTCCTCTTTCTTCTGTTTTCTTTTCCCGACAGGTTATGACCATACATGCGGTGATATATTCGGTTATTCATAGTTGTTATTTCGAGCAGCTAAAATAAGGGAACACCTTACTGTCTTCAAACAAACATACATGTACTTTTCGACGTTGAAACCTCAACTCCACACATGTATGTGCCAAGACGTACAACACAATGAGATAAAACATGCGAACATCAGGATAAGTAATTCCTTTTTGATTCCAAATGTCAAGGTTGTTTGAAATAGTTACACCAAATTCAAATCACAAATGATAATACGTTTTAAAACAGATTTCAAGTTGTTACATCTTTGGTTAAATTTCCTAATGTTTGCAAGACTTGACCACAACCATCAAATTATAAGAATAAATGTAATGTGAAAACGAATAATTATTTCAATTTGTCAGTTACTTTTTAACCATAATTTACTGTATATATACAGACGCTTTGAAACAATGAAGGTATTCCCTCTGGTGATGTAATAAAGGTATTTCCCCTGGTGATGTGTTGAAGGTATTTCCCCTGGTGATGTGTTGAAGGTATTTCCCTGGTGATGTGTTGAAGGTATTTCCCTTAGTGATGTGTTGAAGGTATTTCCCTGGTGATGTGTTGGTTGTTACTTGAGTTATATGCCTGTTAAAGCCGTCGCTAGTGTAGATGAACGAACCCTGATGGATGTTATCATACACAGATTACTGTATCTGTAGCTGAAACACACAGGTCGGTCCTGTCTTCCTTGATGCTAGAGGTGCTACGTATAGGTTTGTAGATATGTAAATTGTAATGAAACCCCAGGAACCTCATTCGAATCTTCAAGATTAAAGAATTTTCGAAAAAATGCATCTTAGGCCAGCTTCTTTTACAACCTTTTAAATCCTTCAACTAAAAAAACTCCAACAGCAAAGTACTGTTTTATTCAGCCGACCAGTAAACTGGTTACCTATGTTATTTAACCCAAACCCATGCAAAACACTCAAGTTACTTGAAACGAAACGAATCTGTCGCGATTCGTCCAAATTAGGTGATTCCTTAACTCTTCTGTACACCCACACTTTCAGTCAAGGGGCCCCTTAAAACATAACCTGAATACTGGGTGTTCCTGACGCACAGGTTCCAGAGTGTGCAGATTTCAGTGTATATGCAAAACAAGATGGCTGGGCATAGTGCAATATCCATGTATGAGATATTATTTGAAAACGTTGATTTGTATGTTGTAATCCGTGTAGCTGAGTATATGAAATAAAAAACACATATATTATACATTCGTTTTATCAAATATTCGTGATTATTTATTGCAGGCAGCGAATACCATGGTGTCTGGGAATGTACCATATGTACTTATATCCCGTGTGTGACAAAGTATACAGGGGTCATGTGTGACAACTTATAAAGGTCCTGTGGGTAATAACGTATACAGAGGTCATGTGTGACAACTTATAAAAGTCCTGTGGGTAATAACGTATACAGAGGTCATGTGTGACAACTTATAAAGGTCCTGTGGGTAATAACGTATACAGAGGTCATGTGTGACAACTTATAAAAGTCCTGTGGGTAATAACGTATACAGAGGTCATGTTGGTGAAAGTGTACGCAGAGGCCATGTGTGACATTTGTAGTGAGTGAATGAGTTTAATTTTAAGCCGCACTCAGTAATATTCCAGCTATATGGCGGCTGTGATATTTGTACAGGTCGTGTGTGTTTGTGTGTCTGCGTGCGTGCGTGCGTGCGTGTGTATTTGTATGTGCGTGAGAGAGAGAGGGAGAGAGAGAGAGTGTGAAGGTAATTTAGAACAATGCAAACACCAATGGTCAAAACAAACATACCCTCCATCGCAACCCGAATGTTCCGTGATGGTTATTTCATTTCTACTGATATCAATCTATACGCATGAATATATAACATAATATGAAGAAAATGATGAATTTGAACTCTGTAAGAATCAAGCGGAACAATTGTAATACATTTTGAAATATATTGTATATAGATTATATTGGTTGTGATGAAGTCAAAAGATCTTTCACACATTAAGCTGTTTGTAAAACATCCACATTTCAACGACTTGTTGGACTATGTAAATTGGAAAGGTGTATATCTGAAAAGAACAATAATTATGTACGTATTGGTAGAATTGTTGAATAAGGTCTTTTGTCATTTGAAAATTTGCACAATGAACTAAACGAATTCAATCGACCTAGGGTCATATCTGTGATGGCCAGACATTGTGTATGTGTGATATATTTCAATGTGTTAGTGATAGACAGACATTGTATATGTGTGATATATTTCAGTACATCAGTGATGAACAGAAATTCTGTATGTGTGTATTTCGACATATCGTGATAGGCAAGCCAAGCATATTTTAACATTTCAATGTTATATTGTGCGCTTCATATTCCAGCAGCATAACCTCATAGCAATCGATAGCAGTGTAGGATCCCAGCTAGTGCTATTCAGCTGACACACGTTATCGGAAGATTTGTCAGAGCATATCTATATAGTCTGACTCAGTACCCACAGCTGTTGACTGTGACACCTTGCTGATCAATACCCGCAGCATGCATACAGACATAAATCATTCTCATTTAGCTTTGTAACATAAACAGTCAGAGAAATTCAAGGTGTATCATAGCGACATGGAAATAATCATTTCATGTAAATTGTGGACACACATCTGGACATTGGAAAGACTGCATTCTAACAGTGAAGACGCATTGGTGAGCGAGCTGGCTAAGGTGTCGGACTAGTGATCCAGCCAGACTGAGGTGATGGGGTGTAAAAACCCTTAGAGTCACCTTTGTGTGCAGACTCTTTAAAATTTCCATGTTGTCACAATCCCTAGTGTACAGTACTGGACCCTGTGCCATTAACAGAATATCCACGAAACCGTTGGTAAATCACCAGATGGTGGCCACATGAATACATGCATAGCAAACCTGGGGTACACCTTACCTCACTAACCCACCCCCACCCCCGCACACACAGCCCTTCCACAACTCTTAAATATACGTAATTAAAGAAAGCAGACCACCCTCCCCACCCTTGTACATGTGTGTAACATTGATACCCCCTACCTCGTCCCCAGAATACAATGGGTGGGGACACACTCACACACACACACACACACACACACACACACACACACACACACACACACACACACACACACACACACACTCACTCACACACACTCACACACACACGCGCGCGCGCGCGCACGCACACACACACACACACACCACCACCACCACCACCACCACCACACACCCACAATCATGATCGTCCCTTTGCCAAAAATTAAGAACGGGCATACAGTACTGACAATTTGTATTGACAAGTACTGTGACCATGTGCCCCAGTCCATCCAATTGTTTTTGGGCACATCGTTAGGATGTAAAAGCCACATTAACTCGATGTGTCTAGTGGCTGCTAGAGCTGTATGATCACCAGGTGTTTAGATTGATAACAGGATGAACCGTTGAAATTAGCAACCCATGATCTAGGGGAAACAACAAAGCTCCTACTGAGCAGCTGGACTGAGCTATATATCGGCGCTATAAAAATATCACACAACACACACACACACAAAGAAATAATTAATTAATCACCCCCTGTGTTACTGTAATGACAGGCTTTCGACAGGACATAAACGTCTCGCAGTGACCACGATGGATCCTGATGATGCTTTGACTCCCAGAAAAAGACAAAATGATTGAAATCCATGTGGCGTTAATGATGATAATTGCTCATTTCACAGAAAACCATATCTGTACAAGTCTGGCCCTAGAACGTTCAGTTTTGAGCTTATCGTTCAATGTCAACATTCAAAATGTCACTTTGCTTGTTTTACACAATTCGAGGTCAATACCGCGTGTAACCTCGACTGAATGACAGCCCGCACTCTCCTCTTCATACCCTGTCAGGCTCCTGATCCTGTGAATGGGCAGTCTATATCATTCCTCATGCAAAGCTGGGCCAGGTTCTATACAAGAGGATCACTTTGCTGTACACGATGACCAGTCGTGTCTCATATATACTCCAAAGGAAGAAGATCGGGGCTCATTCAAACGTGAGGTATGTCAGAGGGTGCTAAGTTCTTTGTATATACGACGATAGTATAAACACGTTTTACGGGGGGAGGGGGGGGGAGGGGGTAAACGTAGTGAGCATAACTATACTCTCGATGTCCAATGTTTGTAAAGTTTCCATTGTATTTTGAACGGATCATTAACAAAGCCAGATTTAAAGTTTCACGTATGTGGGTGCCGTGGTTCACGAGATATGAGTCATCACAACACATTGGGGTATAATGCACTCTTTACAAAAAGAAACGCAAAACCCAAATATCAATGAAACTTTGGTGTCATTCAAGGACTTGTAGATCATCGGAAAACAAAGATACGAGAATGAAATTTTGTGGAGCAATACATTGCTATCTTGTCTTGTCCTACTGTCCACCAGGTGGTGTTGAAGTCAGTACTTCGTATGACCACCTCCAGCTGCCACCACTGCCCGACACCTCCTGGATACAGGTCGAATCAGTCGTTGGATGTTTTGTTGTAGAATCCTTCTCCATTCCTCCTGCAGATGTGGAACAACTGTTGGAGATTCTGTGGTGGATTACGACGTCGACGTACCCGTCTGTCGATCTGATCCTAAAGGTGTGTAGATCCGGGGATCTGGAGGGCCAGGGGAGAGTATTTATGTTGTTATTGGACAGGTAATCCACGGTGACACATGCTGTGTGGGGCCTGGAGTTATCCTGTTGGAAGGGCTGTCGTTGACGGTCAACAATGTGAAGGACGTGAGAATCTGGTCGATGTATCGATTGGCCGTCAGATTGCCTTGGACAAGCACAAGTTCCCATCTTCGGGTGTATGAGATCTCTCCCCACACCATAACACTCTCTTCACCGGATTGGGCACCTGTCTGATACAGTTGGGAGCAAAACGTTCATGACGTCGTCTGCAGACACGGTCTCTATCATCACGTCGCCTGAAGAGATACAGGAATTCATCGCTAAACCATATGCGCCTCCAGTTTGCCAGGTTCCATGGCAGCACTGTGTTACACCATCCATATTCCTACTTCTCGGAGACTGTTCCTGATTGTCTAATCGGACATTCTTCGGGCTCCAAACTTGTGTTGTGCTGTCACGTAGGTGGGTAACCCGGATGTACCGATCTTGGGCAGGTGTGGTGACTCTGGGTCTTCCTGATCTTGGACGGTCATTTGTCGAATTTGTTTGACGACATCGATCCCACAATCGAGTTATTGTGTTGGAATGAACGTTGAAGATCCTTGCCACCTAGCTCTTTGATTTGCCAGCTTGCAAACGTCCCGTTGCATCGATCGGCAGCGTTGAGACGTCCCATTTTCGGGTACAGTACTTGCAAAAACTTGTGGATGAAATTGTGAAATTCATTTGGGTCTTTTATAGTTACATGCTGTACTTATGCTTTGCACGTGAGAAACGAATATTGTGCCTGATATTCGTGCTGCATGACATCCACGCACATCATGACAATCCTGATCGATAAAACCTTTCAAAATCATTTTTGTTGCGTTTGGTATGATCTTCTGAAACATTCCAGAAACAATGTCCAAAAAAATGTTTGAGTTTACATACGTACAAAGTTGTAAGTATAATTTTTAAATTTCACTTTGAGTTTCTTTCTTTGAAGAGTGTATTTGTAAAATATTTGCAGAAAATGAAAACGATATGTCATTTCGTACAACTTGGATAATGGCAAAACCTCGGATTATATCATATACTCATATATGTTCAGAATGGTGTTGGATGAATTCGAACAAGGGTCTTTAGGGTCTGCCGCCACCGCCTCTGTGAGGCACAGAAACAGGGACTATCAGTTGGTCGGAAAGTGCTACTGCAGTTTAACAAATGCGAAAAAAAACCAACCAGATATCAGGGCTGGTGACTTTGAAATTTTACCAGTCCAAAATGGATTTAACCAGACCAGATAATCCAAAGAAAATAACTCATTCAAGTTTTAGATACAATGAATAACTTACTTAACCTCATCGTTATGATACATCTCTATGCATCGACAAGACTCGCATTTGATAATCGTAAACATTTCTGAATGATACCGGCATATACGTTAACTGTTTCACATTGTTTTGTACAGGTTAAATATCGATCTCAGAATGCCAAACCCTAGCTGTCATCATTCATATCGATCAAAGAGCTTTACCTTGTATATTTCACAAGGCCATCGAAAACTATATCCGCTAAACCTACCCTGACGCGGATGAGACGGGACATAATGGGTGATAGTTTCGTCATCAAATTTGATAAAATGAAGATGCTAGCTATATTCAATCAATGTGGTCGTTCATCCATGTTTTATGTGTACAATTTCGTGGCAATAGCGAGCTGACACGAAATATCAAAGCACATGTCGGTGATGAAAGTAGGTGTGCCATCGGTTACATATCGCCCATGTAACGACGATTTTCGTGTCTCGAAACTGCTTAAATAACGTTTTCCAGCACTGAAAGTAACGATGATCGTTGTTCTGGTGACGTACACTTTGCCATAGTATCGATGAAAATGCTATGAAAAACTGCTAATTACCCGCCCTCGGATTTTTCTATAATAAATGTATGGCGCGTCTCCCTGCAGTGAAAGCCGCCATTCGGCAGTTGGTTGCCTGGGTCAGTGTCGGAGAGTTAGTGCAGGCGCAACAGACCCAGGAAACCAGGCTGATGTTGGTGGAGCTGTTTGTGTTCCTGGTCTACTCTTATCCAAAATATTTAGGATGAATGATCGTCAACTATACTTCAAGCTTTAAAATGAGTACAAGATAATGAACACGAAGCAATACATTTTACTGACTGGTTGTCAGCTGTACAAGCAATTAAGCAGGTGTCCAAAGCTCACACAGTGAAATACAATATGGTGCTGTTTTGGATTCCATGTACATCAGCTGTAGCATTGAATTCCACCACATGTTGGTTTAACTACAAACGGAGAAGTTGATAAACTTGCTAAGATTATTTGTAACGATCAACAGCCAGGAATTGAATCTATTATGCCAATTCCAAGAGACTATTTGTTTTCATTTCATCTTCACTAAATGTCAACCCTTCACTAACCCTGTCAAAATAAATACCCACCAAAATATGTTTTATTACATAACATAACACTTTAAGTAATCCAGCAATAATTACAAACGCACGTTTAGGCTGCGACAAATGTAACAAGAATTCAGTAGGCCGACAGTGGCTCTCTATAAGGAGATAATGAAAGTACCCCCGGCCCAGAGAGAATAAGAATGAACTGTATGTATAAAAGATAAAGATTAAAGAATAACAATAGATGATTCGATGGAATCAAAGTTGAAGAGGGAAAATCGTTTCTGTTAATATGACTATAGCAGTCTAAACAAACATGGAAGAGTTAATGTACATATACCCTAGACTATATATCTGGAAAATAATACATGATCATTACACATGTATATGGTAAACAATATGATACAGCTGCCATAACACTCATGTAGTTACAGTACTTAGTCATGAAACCCTTGGTCATGTTAAGTCATAAACTGTCAAGGTTTGTATTCTTCTGTTATAGTGAATTTATAATTTTTTTTAAAAAAAACTGAATACGTTGGTAGGGGTGGGGTGGGGTAACTCTTGTCCTAACTCAAAATACATTTAATGACATAAAATGCGCATTTTTTTATCTTGGCTATTGTATATTGTAAATCTTCTTTCAAAATGGGCTTTTGTAAAGTGTCCTTTATAACACAATATCCTCTCACACTAAGCTGGTCTACTACAAATAGACCGCATTGCTCACATCGTCGACAATACGTCACGATAAATCTCCACTATACCCTGGAAGCACCCACGGATCAGACCGATAATCTCATCATCTCCCTCGTCTGGAACTTTATCCAGTCAGGTGCCTACGCTGAGAAGTTGAACATACCAATCACAACTCAATTTCGCTTCTTATCTATCTGATTATCTACCCGATGAAACTTGGCAACACCAGTGATGCAGAGGTATTCTTAAAGGTGGAAAGAGTTCTTGCGTATTATTCACAGTTTCAGACCAATCAAGATGTCTGCCTATATGACTTCCCCCTCAAAATGAGAGTCACACTGAGAGCAAACTCTTGTGGCTCGAGTGTAACGGCGACTCAGCAGACTGGATGCCGTGGGAAAGTTGAGCCAGCACAGGAAGGTAATAAAATTATTGGCCCGAGTCGTAGATGCATCCAGAGTTTAGTGAATATTTATCGTCATGTTTTCCGTGCCACTGAGACAGTGGTTAGGCCGAACTTAGTTTAGCAGATATTTCACACTTTCACATATTAAGTACATCAATTGTAGATGTAAATCTGATAAAAGTTGTGTTTTTTTTCACTTAATACAGTCATTTAATGAATAATCAGTTGTTGTGTAAACGTGTCCTTCTAAACATGTCCAGGTCAGGGTTAGAACTTGGTTTTCCTTCACATCCAGGCTTCGTCAATTTTCTATGTTGTAGTTTTTGTATGTGTGTCTGTAGTTGTGTGTATTGTATTCACTGCCTGTATGGTACGTGTGTGTACGCGGATGTGCCTACGTGTTTGTGCCTATATCTACGCGTGTTTGTGCCTATATCTACGCGTATTTGTGTCTATATCTACGCGTATTTGTGAGATATCGTTGTACGGGCGCTGACTAGGTGTACTTGGCTTTACAGATACCCTGATATATATGAGATGTGATAAGTGTTTGGGGATGTGTTTGTGTGATGTGGGTGGGATGCTGCTTGTGACTGATCGGTGGGCCGGTGTGTGGTGGTGTACACGTGTGGTTTAATGAGTGAGTTGATTGGTAGTGAGGGGGGTGGGTGGTTGTTTGTGTTTGTAGCTGTTGACTGTCAGGGTGTAGGAGAGGGTCGGTTGGTATGCCGGGGTGTGGTAGAGTAATGGGTGTGCATACGTTTCTGTCGGTGGGTGTTGGGTGAGGTGCTCACGATCACTTCATGCAGACACGTGACAAAACTGATGTCACAGAAGTAAACGATTGAGGACACATGGAGGACTGGACTATAACCAAATGCCGTTATCATTCCTTCATAGCAGTGGATCATTAAGAAATGTCATTACTATCACTCTAGATCTGTGGTAGTGGATCATAAACAATGTCATCATCATCACTTTATGGTAGTATATCATAAACAATGTCATCATCATCACTTTATGGTAGTATATCATAAACAATGTCATCATCATCACTTTATGGTAGTATATCATAAACAATGTCATCATCATCACTTTATGGTAGTATATCATAAACAATGTCATCGTCATCACTGTATGGTAGTATATCATAAACAATGTGATTATCATCACTTCGTGGTAGTGCATAAAAACAAATGTCATTACCATTACTTTGTGGTAGTGGACCATAAACAGATGTCATTATCATCACCATATGGTACTGGATCAAAAAACAATGTATTTACATCACTTTGTGGTGGTGGACCATAAACAGATGTCATTATCATCACCATATGGTACTGGATCAAAAAACAATGTATTTACATCACTTTGTGGTGGTGGACCATAAACAGATGTTATTATCATCACCATATGGTACTGGATCAAAAAACAATGTATTTACATCACTTTGTGGTGGTGGACCATAAACAGATGTCATTATCATCACCATATGGTACTGGATCAAAAAACAATGTATTTACATCACTTTGTGGTGGTGGACCATAAACAGATGTCATTATCATCACCATATGGTACTGGATCAAAAAACAATGTATTTACATCACTTTGTGGTGGTGGACCATAAACAGATGTCATTATCATCACCATATGGTACTGGATCAAAAAACAATGTATTTACATCACTTTGTGGTGGTGGACCATAAGCAAATGTCATTATCATCACCATATGGTACTGGATCAAAAAACAATGTATTTACATCACTTTGTGGTGGTGGACCATAAGCAAATGTCATTATCGTCACCTCATTTTAATGGATCGTTAAACAATATGATTATCATTACTTTGTTGAGGGGGATCATGGACAAATGTCATTGTTATCGCCATATTTTAATGGATCAAAACCAATATGATGATCATTACGTTATGGTAGTACATCGCAACCAATGTCATTATCACTACTTATGGTACTGGATCACAACCAGTGTCATTATCATTACTTAATGGTAGTGATTCATAACCAATGTCATTATCATTACTTAATGGTAGTGATTCATAACCAATGTCATTATCATTACTTAATGGTAGTGATTCATAACCAATGTCATTATCATTACTTAATGGTAGTGATTCATAACCAATGTCATTATCATTACTTAATGGTAGTGATTCATAACCAATGTCATTATCACTACTTAATGGTAGTGATTCATAACCAATGTCATTATCATTACTTAATGGTAGTGATTCATAACCAATGTCATTATCATTACTTAATGGTAGTGATTCATAACCAATGTCATTATCACTACTTATGGTACTGGATCACAAACAATGTCATTATCATTACTTAATGGTAGTGATTCATACCCAATGTCATTATCACTACTTATGGTACTGGATCACAACCAGTGTCATTATCATTACTTAATGGTAGTGATTCATAACCAATGTCATTATCATTACTTAATGGTAGTGATTCATAACCAATGTCATTATCATTACTTAATGGTAGTGATTCATAACCAATGTCATTATCATTACTTAATGGTAGTGATTCATAACCAATGTCATTATCATTACTTAATGGTAGTGATTCATAACCAATGTCATTATCATTACTTAATGGTAGTGATTCATAACCAATGTCATTATCATTACCTAATGGTAGTGATTCATAACCAATGTCATTATCATTACTTAATGGTAGTGATTCATAACCAATGTCATTATCACTACTTATGGTAGTGGATCACAACCAATGTCATTATCATTACTTGATGGTAGTGATTCATAACCAATGTCATTATCACTACTTATGGTACTGGATCACAAACAATGTCATTATCATTACTTAATGGTAGTGATTCATAACCAATGTCATTATCACTACTTATGGTACTGGATCACAAACAATGTCATTATCATTACTTAATGGTAGTGATTCATAACAAATGTCATCATCACTACTTATGGTACTGGATCACAACCAGTGTCATTATCATTACTTAATGGTAGTGATTCATAACCAATGTCATTATCACTACTTATGGTACTGGATCACAAACAATGTCATTATCATTACTTAATGGTAGTGATTCATAACAAATGTCATCATCACTACTTATGGTACTGGATCACAACCAGTGTCATTATCATTACTTAATGGTAGTGATTCATAACCAGTGTCATCATCACTACTTATGTTACTGGCTCACAACCAGTGTCATTATCATTACTTAATGGTAGTGATTCAAAACAAATGTCATCATCACTACTTATGGTACTGGATCACAACCAATGTCATTATCATTACTTAATGGTAGTGATTCATAACCAATGTCATCACTACTTATGGTACTGGATCACAAACAATGTCATTATCATTACTTAATGGTAGTGATTCATAACCAATGTCATCATCTCTACTTATGGTACTGGATCACAAACAATGTCATTATCATTACTTGATGGTAGTGATTCATAACCAATGTCATTATCACTACTTATGGTAGTGGATCACAACCAATGTCATTATCATTACTTAATGGTAGTGATTCATAACCAATGTCATTATCACTACTTATGGTAGTGGATCACAACCAGTGTCATTATCATTACTTGATGGTAGTGATTCATAACCAATGTCATTATCACTACTTATGGTAGTGATTCATAACCAATGTCATTATCATTACTTAATGGTAGTGATTCATAACCAATGTCATTATCACTACTTATGGTAGTGGATCACAACCAATGTCATTATCATTACTTAATGGTAGTGATTCATAACCAATGTCATTATCACTACTTATGGTAGTGGATCACAACCAATGTCATTATCATTACTTAATGGTAGTGATTCATAACCAATGTCATTATCACTACTTATGATACTGGATCACAACCAATGTCATTATCATTACTTAATGGTAGTGATTCATAACCAATGTCATCATCACTACTTATGGTACTGGATCACAAACAATGTCATTATCATTACTTAATGGTAGTGATTCATAACCAATGTCATTATCACTACTTATGGTACTGGATCACAAACAATGTCATTATCATTACTTAATGGTAGTGATTCATAACCAATGTCATCATCACTACTTATGGTACTGGATCACAAACAATGTCATTATCATTACTTAATGGTAGTGATTCATAACCAATGTCATCATCACTACTTATGGTACTGGATCACAAACAATGTCATTATCATTACTTAATGGTAGTGATTCATAACCAGTGTCATCATCACTACTTATGGTACTGGATCACAAACAATGTCATTATCATTACTTAATGGTAGTGATTCATAACCAATGTCATTATCACTACTTATGGTACTGGATCACAAACAATGTCATTATCATTACTTAATGGTAGTGATTCATAACCAATGTCATTATCACTACTTATGGTACTGGATCACAAACAATGTCATTATCATTACTTTCTGGTAGTGGATCATTAACAAATACAGTCGAAATCCACTCGCCTTGAGGCAGAGGAACGTTATACATATGGTAAGGGCCACGACCATCTGTGTTTGTTATGTTTTATGTTCATATCAGTGAAATGAGTATGAGAAGAGGATCATATTGTTCCTATTGTTGCGTACTAAGCGGTATGACTGTGTCTCTCTGTATAAGTGTCGGCAACCCGGCACCATTCCTTCTCGAAGGCAACTCAACAGCGTGGAGAACACGTCTCGAGTTCATGATTGTCATCAGATTTAGAGGCACAATGTCACACCATTTTCGACATATGTAAATATTTGGGCATATCCACTAGCTGTAGCTTCCTATTGATGCAATAACAGACTTTATCCCGTACTCCTTTCATGCCTGAAATTGATACCTGAAACTTCGAGGACAACACCTTTCAAGCTGAGAACACTTGCCATATATGGCATGTAAACAGTTTCTGCGTACATCAAAACTGTCGCACGCTGTGTTGTCGGTCTTTGACGAACTCGTGTCAGTCACAAGTTGTACATAAGACATGATTACACGATGCCATTTAGAAAGTGGTCAAATGCAACATATGTCATATTTGGGATTTCACTTTCTTAGTAAAGTACAAATTCTAGTACTTCTTTTGGTTGAGTCCCATCCGGGATTCGAACCCACACCCTCAGAGTCAGGCACCTAATCGCCAGCACACAAAGTCAGCCGCCTAGCCCGCTCAGCCACCGCGACTTCCAATGAAAGTCGGACAACTGGTAGTCTAGACTGCGTACTTTGTGTACCCCTCTGATGAGTGTAATTGGCACGGCTCCCACGGCCGAAAGCTATGATTACACGATGTCATATGACATATGTTGCATTTGACCACTTTCTAAATGGCATCGTGTAATCATAGCTTTCGGCCACAAGGGGTACACAAAGTACCCAGTCTAGACTCATCCTTCATCAGTTACATTTGCATTTGACATAACCATAACAAAACATCGTCACACAATGATTGTCGATGTAAAAATGTCACAAAATAGAATATTCAAGGAAAAGTCCCCTTGGACAACAATGAACACATACTATGATAACACAGCAAACTGTGAGACGACAACTGAACGCGTACAGTATTATATATACATATACACATTGATGACTTATTGAGAGTTTTTGCTTCGGTGTGTCGGCAAATCTAACCTTTTTTATAATCAAGATTATCAACCAAAGCAAATAAGTCTATGATAACGCCAACAGAAAACAATTAATTCGTGGTCCATAAATCTGCCTCCCCAAGCATGCCCACGTGCCTGTAGAAGGTCACGTGATACCAGTCGTGCCAAACTACACACTGCTTGTTCGTATCAAGGCACGGGTGTTCGAAATATTTCTAAAGAGAGAACAATTTACTAATGTGCTGAGTGCCCGAGAAGACACGGGTGAAGACAAACAACACGAAAAGGAAGGACCGCGGCATGTCAATAACACTCAATTTACACAAAAGCACGGGTTACTGTCAAACATTGATCATTAATCTCACAATGCCATATTCGTCGATCACTGAACACTATCTGACATGAGACTGTCTTTGGCGATACAGACAAGGCAATCTCAGGAAGTGACAGAGATTTGGAGGAGTTTCACAAGAAAGCTCAAAGAGTGCATGCTTCTCTTGGAATGGCGTGAGAAGGACATTATGTCTTTTACCTAGACCTTCTAACTTGAAGTACCTTAACCGTGTCTAGAGTCTGACGTGTACTAGAGGGAATCATTGAGCTTTGATGTGATCTTTGTAACCGGCAGACCATGGAGGAATGCCAAACATGATTTCATTTGGATAATTCCTTTTAAGTTGATGTGATTTAGATTATACCCCGGAAAATACGCCATGGGGAAACCCAACGAGGATCAAACACTGAATTTCTAAAATACTGGTCATTCTAAATCGGTGTGACCTTGAGCTGTATACATTTCATCCATCAGAGGTGGAATGGTCCAGCCAGAGACGTCTCCCGTTGTGGAATTGTAACGAAACTAGAATTAATTCACGTCCTTCGCCATTCCGCACTTACTTGAAATTTGAAACCTGTTGTAACTTTCACTGAAGTCTTTTTGAACCTCTAAGACAAGGGTTTTCTTCTGCAATGATGAAGAGGTGTCTGAAGAAAGCAATGACAGCAATTGGTATCGTGAAGGCGGTCATCAGCAGGTGCCTTTTCGCTGCCCATGGGTTTGTGTGCATCTGGAGAGTGGTGGTGATGAAAGGAGACCCTCTCTACTGGTGTCTCACTGGCTCTTTCCCGCTGCTCATTCTAGAAGGAGTTTTTACCTTGAAGAAAAAGAAGGGCAGAGAGTGGAAATGGTGAGTATGGCATTATCCCCTTCACTGTCAATACCACCCTGGTCAGTATATGAGTCTATCAAAGAAAATTGATTTTCCTCGCGGTTTAATAAGGGGATGCTATGTTTCTAAACATCACAAACGGTAAAACGGAAATGTTCTTCTTAGATTTCATTTGCCTTTCTGTGTATTCAAGTTTGGTATAGTTCAGTTTGGCTGTTAAGAAACTTACAAGGTTAGACAAGAAGATAACACTGAAGTGTTCGTCGTGTAGAAAACTTGAAATATGCTATGTTGTGCAAGTGTAAATGTATTAAGTATTAAAACGCGACTGTTGGAGAATCAGCTCTCTTGGCATTCTTCATTCATTCATTATCATTGGAAAGATCTCGAGGAGATGAACACGAAAAGTTCAGGTGCCAGTGTGTTCACGTGTTAATAAGCTCACAAATTGGCTCTGAAAATGCATTTCTGCAGAAATTTCTGGCAGAATTGTTTTCCTGCAGAAATTTCTGGCAGAATCTTTTTTATTTCGCTACCAGAATGATCTTAATTTAACAAAATTAGAGAATATAAGTAATGATACTGCTGCGTGAGTGGTAGTTTCGTGTTTATTCCAAGTAATAAGCACTTATGGTGATCAACTGATCTGATATTTTTGTTTTGCTACCAGAATTATTTTAGTTGAATAAGATTAAACACCATCGTTATATAATTTAATATAGACTTTCTTTAAATGATGTCGTTTTCCCCTGTTTAAAGCCTGTTAGTACCAGACAACCGCGTATTTTACAGTGTGAATTTGACCGTATTTCATTATAGCTTTTACAATTTAAAAGACTTATGCATTATACAACATATGTTATATTTGGGATTTCACTTTCTTAGTAAAGTACAAATTCTAGTACTTTTTTCGGTTGAGTCCCATCCGGGATTCGAACCCGCACCCTCAGAGTCAGGCACCTAATCGCCAGCACACAAAGTCAGCCGCCTAGCCCGCTCAGCCACCGCGACTTCCACAAAAAATGAAAGTCGGACAACTGGTAGTCTAGACTGCGTACTTTGTGTATCCCTCTGATGAGTGTAAATTGGCACGGCTCCCGCGGCCGAAAGCTATGATTACACGATGCCATTTAGAAAGTGGTCAAATGCAACATATGTTATATTTGGGACTTCACTTTCCTAGTAAAGTACAAATTCTAGTACTTTTTTCGGTTGAGTCCCATCCGGGATTCGAACCCGCACCCTCAGAGTCAGGCACCTAATCGCCAGCACACAAAGTCAGCCGCCTAGCCCGCTCAGCCACCGCGACTTCCACAAACAAAATGAAAGTCGGACAACTGGTAGTCTAGACTGCGTACTTTGTGTACCCCTCTGATGAGTGTAAATTGACACGGCTCCCACGGCCGAAAGCTATGATTACACGATGCCATTTAGAAAGTGGTCAAATGCAACATATGTTATATTTGGGATTTCACTTTCTTAGTAAAGTACAAATTCTAGTACTTATCCCGGATGGGACTCAACCGAAAAAAGTACTAGAATTTGTACTTTACTAAGAAAGTGAAATCCCAAATATAACATATGTTGCATTTGACCACTTTCTAAATGGCATCGTGTAATCTTATGCATTATATCCATCCGTTTCATCCGAAGTTGTAACTTTTTAGTGGATTCACGTCGTGCAAGATTAATTTAACAGTATTGGGGTGCATTTTCCAATCCCAATAAGCCTACATTGTTTTTGTATGCGATATGGGTTGAAGGAGAATAGAGACAAAACCGGACATATACTACATACATACAATAATGACAATGTAAGAGCCATAATATGAATTCATCAACATGCCCGAAAAGACCAGCGTACCAGTTGGGATGATAAACAATACCTATGCAACAATGCATCAGTGTTCAAAGTGACAATACCCGCGAAAATGTAATTGCCTCGTTGAAATAATGATTTATGCCGAAGTGGCCACCGAGTTTTCACAATTGGTGGTTTATCAGGTTGTCTCTATAAGCGGTCATCGTTCCGGTTCGGTTGTCCTTGAGTGGACACCGCGGTTAATAATTACGCAAACCAGAGAGCGGCCACTCGGGGAACACACCGAAACAATGCCAGTTGGTGCTGCATGGACAATAGACGTTTTATAGAGTATATCCAGTACGTCTTGTCGGTTCAAGGTCACATGCAACACAAAATAGTTCTTTGCAGATTCTGATTCGGTTCGGTAACAAATTATCAAACATGCAAATTAAAGTTATGAAGTTGAAAAATAACACAATTAAAAAAACGCTTCCCCAGCGCAGGGGGAAAAAGTGGTTTCACCACCCATAACACATGTGCAGTGATTAGCTTGAACCGGGAAGCCAACTCGTATAAACACAAGTGATGTGTGCAAGATTATCGTTGCGGCCGAAGTGGGAGAACAAGAGATGTTTCTTGTGGTTACAATCATCCAGGTTCGGCAGTAATAACAATACACTGGTACTGTACCTGCATATTTGCAACCCATGTTTTAAAAAAAAACATGTGTAGTAATAGAAATGCTAATTTCATTGTTCACCCTGAAAACTGAAATATTTTAAATCATGTATACGGAAACATAGAAAATATATTGATAATGACAAGCAGTCTATGTCACAGACAAAGCGCTATGTCTGTTTATTGTCACCTGTCACTCTGCTTGTCTGCTAATGACAATATGCAATACTCAACTTCAATCATTGACCAACTTAACACCTATCAGGCTATACACCGTAAACAAACTACGTTGATTTATGGCTCGTGCACCTGGGGTCTGTCTCTGGCACATTATGTAATTACACAGACAGGCAGGTGCGATTCCTGCACACATGACATGTTATTTCGTCTGTGGGTTGCAAACAAACTATCTCCAGTTTTCCCTGATGACTGGGTCGGACTGAACTGGGTGCAAACTCAGATTGTCAGTTTCAAGGTCTGTATGTACAAAACCCAACATTTCAATATATAATATTAATGGATAACAACCTCTTCTATTGTGCATGCTTAGAAGTGGATGGATGAATCATAATGATTGGAATATTTTCAAACTGTTTAACGTTGTATTTTGTACAAATCCACGAGTGACCAACCTAATTCTTTCTATTCCTGTCTGAAAAACATGTAACTGAGAATATGCCGACGGTACACCAGAACAGTGATATAAACTATGATCATCACAGACACATTTATACAATTTAACATTTCAACCACTGGCCTTTGTTACGAAAACACGCCAATCAACTTATCTCAGTAGTTTCTGTCATGATGGGACGAAAATTCACTCACTGGGGACTTGGTTAAAAAAAGGGTAGGAACAACAAATATAAAGGGGATATTGTACCAGATTAGTCATTCTTGAATGGGATTAACAGGTGTGAAAACTCGGTGGCCACTTCGGTATAAATCATTATTTCAACGAGGCAATTACATTTTCGCGGGTATTGTCACTTTGAACACTGATGCATTGTTGCATAGGTATTGTTCATCATCCCAACTGGTACGCTGGTCTTTTCGGGCATGTTGATGAATTCAAATTATGGCTCATATGTCTTACATTGTCATTATTGTATGTATGTAGTATATGTCCGGTTTCGTCTCTATTCGCCTTCAACCCATATCGCATACAAAAACAATGTAGGCTTATTGGGATTGGAAAATGCACCCCAATACTGTTAAATTAATCTTGCACGACGTGAATCCACTAAAAAGTTACAACTTCGGATGAAACGGATGGGAATAATGCATAAGTCTTTTAAATTGTAAAAGCTATAATGAAATACGGTCAAATTCACACTGTAAAATACGCGGTTGTCTGGTACTAACAGGCTCTAAACAGGGGAAAACATCATTTAAAGAAAGTCTATATCAAATTATATAACGATGGTGTTTAATCTTATTCAACTAAAATAATTCTGGTAGCAAAACAGAAATATCAGATCAGTTGATCACCATAAGTGCTTATTACTTGGATTAAACACGAAACTACCACTCACGCAGCAGTATCATTACTTATATTCTCTAATTTTGTTAAATTAAGATCATTCTGGTAGCGAAATAAAAAAGATTCTGCCAGAAATTTCTGCAGGAAAACAATTCTGCCAGAAATTTCTGCAGAAATGCATTTTCAAAGCCAATTTGTGAGCTTATTAACACGTGAACACACTGGCACCTGAACATTTCATGTTCATCTCCTCGAGATCTTTCCAATGATATAAACTATGTCTTTGTAGCTTGTTTCCTTCTGAGTGTCAAGTTAGGACTCGCTGGCCATTCCTAAGTTGTCCCGCCCGGCCTGTATGACAACACAAACTCACACGCAACACTACACCTGAGAAAAGTAAACAAGCAGCTTATTACACGCCAGCCCCAGGGTCCTCTTTACATTGTCATTCAGTAATAGCATGTGTTACAGTTATTGTTATCACTCCACAACCATTACACATAGATTCATTTCAGATTAATTACAACGTAATGCAATATTCAGTATTTTAAATACTGCTGTAGAAAACCGCACAGTGGTCAAAACGCAATGTCCCAGTCAAGGTATCCGACACACTCTGTGCAATCTACGCATCACCCCAGTAGCGTACAGTCTACATCAGTCACTAAACAGCATAGAGCTTGCACGTTTTGCAATAATTAGTGCACCAGACACACGCTATACAATGTGCAATAGCCACAAAAGAAGGTTAATCATTATCAAATTGCCAACCCTAAACAGTAATGCAGAGTGTATGAGACAACGAAGAAAGGATGCCTGAGTTAAGTGAGTTAGAGCCAAGGTTAACAAATAGTAAAGAGATGTTCAACAGGTTTCAAGTTAACACAGAACTAGAAGAAAGTCAGTTTACACACATTTGTACTCGAATGAATTTACTATCCCTAGACAACCACCCCTGGTGTGTGACTGTCATCTGTATTATATACCCACTCTATAAAACTATCGCAGATAATCGGGTGTACAGATAAAACTTAATATAACGTTGTTATTGTGAAGTTGATATTATCTCATTATATGTTAAAGGACCGATGACCAATAGAGAGTATGCCACGAAGGTATATGTGACACGGGATTTGACATGGGATATAAACATATAATACAAATAAACACACTGCACCTTGGTTCTGTTAGCTTCAGAGATACTAGTCTCGGAGGAGTCCGATGCTCTTTTTCGCTGTGTCAAGTCAAGTGTTTGTTGTATATAAGGCCTCCTGCCCACATACAAGGAAGATACGTGATATACATATATAAACACACAATAATACAAGGATGAAAGGAGTATAGTCAAGCAATGTATTATAGGTCATTTCTGAAAGATAAAGCATGTTCTACACATTGGACAAGTTGGAGAATAACGTTTTCATTATTTGACGATATAATTGGCACAAAGACAGTTTCGCGATAGCTTAACTGATGTTGCACTGATATATACTTGGTTCTTAGATCAGCATAAAATGGACAACATGTAAAATGGATTTCATTTCAAATGGGTGAATGGCATAAATGACATTTCTCTATTGAAATCATCTACCCTTATTTACAAGTAGGTCTGGTAGACCAAGTCGATATTGAATAAACCTGGGTCTGAGATGTTTGTGTTAATATAGATAGGTATTTTTTCTCGTTGAATGAGACCCTTGAACGATCTATATAGATCATAACGTGAACCTTGAAGGATCTATACAGATCATAACGTGAACCTTGAAGGATCTATACAGATCATAACATGAACCCTGAAGGATCTATATAGATCATAACGTGAACCCCGAAGGATCTATATAGATCATAACGTGAACCTTGAAGGATCTATATAGATCACAACGTGAACCCTGAAGGATCTATACAGATCATAACGTGAACTTGTTTAATGTGAAATGCCATTTTTGATGATACCTGTTGATTGATTGTTCCCGAAATTGGTAAAAAAATAGGGGAACATTACCGACTGTTTGATTTAACCAGACAAACCCCAAACTGGTTTCTTATATGTGACGCCCACGTTGTTTTACCAATATTATCTAAACTGAGAAGCATATTACAAGCTAATTTTGGAATTCGTCGTGCATTCCGAGGATTTTAAAACCAATACTTTCAGCGTCTTACATGTATTTGAGAGCTGATAAAAAGAGGGTATCTACCACACCCGCCATATACTAGGGTAACATCATCGGCAAATAGCAAAATTAATATTTCAATCATGTCGGGAAACATTTGAATTCCATGTTTGTCGCAATTAATATTTTCAAAATACAATTCACTTATAAAGAAAGAGCAAAAGCTGGACTTAGAGTATAGCCTTGTCGGAGTCCAACAAGGCAATCAAAATAGTCGGTGGTATCATCCCCACAATGTACACATGGTTTTATATTAGAATGCATAGATTTTAAAATATTAATATACATTTTGCCTTTAAAAGAAGCCTTTCATAAACAAAGATCTTAACAACACGTTGTATACAATTTCGCCACGTGACATAACGCGAGATGATGTTTGGCTGTTTTCAGGATATGTCCAAGTGTGCTTCTGTATCTGGCCACAACAGTTCCTGCCATCTGGTTCCTAGAGCTAAACCTCCTGGACAGAAGGATCCTGGCAATCAGATCGGGAGGTAGGGCATCCGTCAACGCCTCTAGGACCGAGAAAATTACTGTGTGGAACAGCCAGGTAGGACATGA
Organism: Haliotis asinina; assembly: GCF_037392515.1. Lineage (NCBI taxonomy): Eukaryota > Metazoa > Mollusca > Gastropoda > Lepetellida > Haliotidae > Haliotis > Haliotis asinina. Next base: position 148,334 of record NW_027133902.1, read on the forward strand.
ACGAAGACAGAGGGCCCTGATCACGCATATCACGTCATCGTCCGTGATCTGCGGTAGATTTCGTTATCAACTGATCACAAATGTAGTTTTCATTGAAATACAGCTGTTTTATATTAATTCCATATATTTTAGCATGGGCTTGTTTATGGTAATCCTCACTGTGATCTCATTAATGCAGAGATGTCATATGTTACATCACCGTAAAGTTTGGAGTGTGTTTTGTCTCCGTAATGTTGAGGTGTATATTATCCCCATAATGTTGTGTGTGTATCTTATCTGCATAATGTTGTGGGTGTATTTATCTCATTGATACTGGGGTGTATCATTGATATTGGGCGTGTTATTTATTTCCATAATGTTGAGTGTGGTGTCTTATCTTCGTAATGTTGGGAATGTATTTTGTCTTCGTAAAGTAGGGATGTTTTTATGTCAGCAGTATTTGGGGACGCAGTTTTTTATCCGTGAAGTTGGGGTGTATTTTACCTCCGAGTTCGTAGGCGTATGTTATTGTCTCACACATCGAGAGACGATTAATAACGTCAAGACACAAGTAATTGATTTACACTTTAACTTAGTTTATTCGCATTTTTTCATTTGGTTCGACTTTATCATCACAGTTATTGTGAAGACGTTTATGACAACATTAAGGTGTGAAACTGACTATTCTACTTTCAGATAAGTATACCAGTCATATTCGCCCCTGACGACTGGTGCAAGATATTGGAACAGATGATGCTACTTGTCCTCATTATTGGACGATGGCTGCTACCCAAGGGGGAGATAACCCGTGAACAACTCTCTCAGCTCTTGCTGGTGTACATCGGGATGGCTGCTGATATCATCGAGCTGTTTGAAGCCTTTAAAGAGAAGGAAGTTCGTTACAACAAGATCCTTACCATGATCATCCTGTCCATGTGGACAGCCAGTTTGATGCAGTTCACCTTTGTCCTAACTGCCACCAAGTCCAAACGAATGCGCCCTGTCCTGTTTCACTCCGGGAGCTCCGCTTCCACTGTCTCACTGGGAGGGAAGCCATGCTGCCCCACCGAAGTGATTTCCATCATGATCAGTGTCGTGCTTCAGGACGGCCCGTTCCTAATCATGCGCATGATGCTGATATTCCGATACAGTGTGCTGAGCTACACTAATCTGTTCTTCACATCCAAAAACACTCTTGTTCTTGTTCTTCAGTTCTACCGCCTCTTGGTCTTATTCTGTCAAAAGAAAGACAAATCCACGCTGATCATCACTAAAGACGGTTTGAATTCCACTGCAACCACCGACGAGAAGGCTAAAACAGGATCGATGAAAATGACAGGGACTCCAAAGCTGCCCAGGAAGATGAGTTTGGATGTGACTCTTGAAAGGCCAGAAGGTCTGGCTGAGAGAAGACGATCTTCACTGATGAGGCAAGACTCTATCACCGACTCCAGTCAGACACAGGACACAGACGTGATGGACCTGATGACTGAAGAAAGCCATGACAACAATGATGGAGACATCGAGGATGAAGCAGCTGATATCTCTTTCGCTGCAGTTCTTAACGATGAGCCTTCCACAGACAAAGGAAAGTCCAAGAAGAAGGAAAAGAAGAAGAAAAAGAAGAAAGAAAACAAGTTAGAAAAGGGAAAGAGCAAACCTACTGAGGACGACAAAGATCATTGGGCAGATGTCAGGAAGATGGCAAAAGCACTAGCGTTCCTGAATGAAACGGGGAAATGTCGAACAGTGGTTGTGAATGCTGGCGGTAACGAACATAGGCTGCTGATTGTGGATGAAGCAAGTGCCAAGGAAATGGTTGGTAAGGGACATTGACATTTGTTCTAGAATTGTGGTTTGGGACCAAATTGCATTTGCCAAAGAGCAAGAGACAGTGAATGTGTTCAGTGTTTGTCACTGTTTTGTGTGGATTAACCCATTCATGCCGAATATTAAGTGACTGCAATGAGCCAAGAAAGAAGTCAGTAGGCATAGTTTACTCAAGTACTATTCGTTGACTGAAAATCCTCGGTCATACAGTGTTTAATGTTTCCAATCGATTGTTTAAACACCACGAGCCCATTAATTATTACAGTTCATTCAAGTAGCGAGACATTAAACATGAACATGTCACATGAAAGGCAACAGACATTAGGGAGACCAGAAATGGATTCGGTGACTCTTCACAGGTGACGAAGCCTATTTAATTAAACTCTAATGTAATAGACTTGAACTTCAAGGATTGGAAATGAATGGGATAAAGGGATCCTATCCTTCAGATTGGACATGTTTCATGAGCTGGATTCATATGTCCGAGGAGGCCTATATCTATATTTACATATGGTCAACATTTTAGAGGAGTGGTATTGTCATTTTATGTTTGTTTAGGCGCTACAGTTCTGGAATGTTTAGTTTCAGATTGTGTAGAACAGACCTAATGCCAAAGCAAACAATTTCTGCCGATAAGACCACAGAAAATAACTGTTGCCATACGAGAACTGGAAAATAGAAATAGTACAGTCTCATGTTGCAATGGATATTAGTGTAGAAAAATAAATATTCTGAATAATGAAAATGCAAACCAGTGATTGATATTGTGCACAACGACTAACGCTATCGGGGTAGGAGAACAACCAGGAGGACAAATAGTTAAATCAGCTGGTCACACAGCACCATGCGGTAGGAGGACAGGCAGTCTGTTAAATCAGCTGGTCACACAACACCATGCAGTAGGAGGACAGGCAGTCTGTTAAATCAGCTGGTCACACAACACCATGCGGTAGGAGGACAGGCAGTCTGTTAAATCAGCTGGTCACACAACACCATGCAGTAGGAGGACAGGCAGTCTGTTAAATCAGCTGGTCACACAACACCATGCGGTAGGAGGACAGGCAGTCTGTTAAATCAGCTGGTCACACAACACCATGCAGTAGGAGGACAGGCAGTCTGTTAAATCAGCTGGTCACACAACACCATGCAGTAGGAGGACAGGCAGTCTGTTAAATCAGCTGGTCACACAACACCATGCGGTAGGAGGACAGGCAGTCAAATCCGCTGGCCTGACAGAGCCTCCCAAGTTGTGGACAAGCAGTCAGTTAAATCAGCTGGTCACACAACACCATGCAGTAGGAGGACAGGCAGTCTGTTAAATCAGCTGGTCACACAACACCATGCGGTAGGAGGACAGGCAGTCTGTTAAATCAGCTGGTCACACAACACCATGCGGTAGGAGGACAGGCAGTCTGTTAAATCAGCTGGTCACACAACACCATGCAGTAGGAGGACAGGCAGTCAAATCCGCTGGCCTGACAGAGCCTCCCAAGTTGTGGACAAGCAGTCAGTTAAATCAGCTGGTCACACAACACCATGCAGTAGGAGGACAGGCAGTCAAATCCGCTGGCCTGACAGAGCCTCCCAAGTTGTGGACAAGCAGTCAGTTAAATCAGCTGGTCACACAACACCATGCAGTAGGAGGACAGGCAGTCTGTTAAATCAGCTGGTCACACAACACCATGCGGTAGGAGGACAGGCAGTCTGTTAAATCAGCTGGTCACACAACACCATGCGGTAGGAGGACAGGCAGTCTGTTAAATCAGCTGGTCACACAACACCATGCAGTAGGAGGACAGGCAGTCAAATCCGCTGGCCTGACAGAGCCTCCCAAGTTGTGGACAAGCAGTCAGTTAAATCAGCTGGTCACACAACACCATGCAGTAGGAGGACAGGCAGTCAAATCCGCTGGCCTGACAGAGCCTCCCAAGTTGTGGACAAGCAGTCAGTTAAATCAGCTGGTCACACAACACCATGCAGTAGGAGGACAGGCAGTCTGTTAAATCAGCTGGTCACACAACACCATGCGGTAGGAGGACAGGCAGTCTGTTAAATCAGCTGGTCACACAACACCATGCGGTAGGAGGACAGGCAGTCTGTTAAATCAGCTGGTCACACAACACCATGCAGTAGGAGGACAGGCAGTCAAATCCGCTGGCCTGACAGAGCCTCCCAAGTTGTGGACAAGCAGTCAGTTAAATCAGCTGGTCACACAACACCATGCAGTAGGAGGACAGGCAGTCAAATCCGCTGGCCTGACAGAGCCTCCCAAGTTGTGGACAAGCAGTCAGTTAAATCAGCTGGTCACACAACACCATGCAGTAGGAGGACAGGCAGTCAAATCCGCTGGCCTGACAGAGCCTCCCAAGTTGTGGACAAGCAGTCAGTTAAATCAGCTGGTCACACAACACCATGCAGTAGGAGGACAGGCAGTCAAATCCGCTGGCCTGACAGAGCCTCCCAAGTTGTGGACAAGCAGTCAGTTAAATCAGCTGGCCTGACAACGCCATGCCTTTTGGGGGACAAGCAGTCTGTTATATCAGCTGGCCTGACGACACCATCGGGGTAGGAGCACAGGCAATTAAATCAGCTGGCCTGACAGCACCATCCATTAAGTTGCATGACAAGAAGATGGGTAAGGTGAGATGCCTGGGCAGGGCATCCTGAACTGACGGCCCAAATCAGCTTTGCTATATAATTTCAATTACACTCAAGATATTAACAAAACAAAGATGAACATATTGGCGCATGAGATAAAATGTACTAAATTGCAACGAAATCAGCGTTTATACACTTTAAAAAAGCAGTTGATATGATAATACTGAATGTTTTGAGCGTGCATTGCCTCTCGCACTTCCTTATGGCCATAGTTGTTTCTTCAATAATGGAAGAAGATGAGAAGAATAATGGCCTGGAAGATGATCGGTGTATGGCTTCAAATTTGCATGTATACGATTTTCGTTTTCAAACCGAAAATAAACAGTAGAAACACATTCTAACAGCTTTGTAGTGCAAGGTGACTGTCAAAATTAATGGTCTACAGTGATTTATTGACCATACTGAAAACTCAAGAATGACATCCCATGCACGTGTGGGGGACCACTGCACTGTGCAAGTGCATCCATTGCGTTGTGTTTAGGGGTGGTGATAAATAGAAATAGTGTTGAGTTTATAAGATGTCGGTCTTTGAAATTTTATTCACGTTTATACTTCCTGTCCAGATTGAAAGCTCAGGATTCCCTATGTTTTTAAGATTATACATTGAGAGTCTTACAGTACACACAGGAGAGGTACCCGAACCGAGGTTGAGCAGCAAACTTATCCTCTGTAGCATCTCTGTAATAGACAATGTGCTCACACAATTGCAAGTGCTTATTGATATGTCTCGTTACGTCTCGTAAACTCCAAAAACTCGGCGAACAAAATAAACAATGACGATGATACACGACAGTCTGTGTCGTCCCAGAGATGCTGTATGCAGGACGTGTTTGAGGAGCGTACAGACAAAAGCAACGGCAACGGCAACAGTAGATACATCGCTATTTGATGTATTGTGAAGCATATCGAGTTGGGGGTCATCTCAAAGTTTTATTAATTATTTTTAAATCTTTAATCCTGGCAAAGTCAGGAGGCATGTGCGAGGAATGTCACCCATGTAATGCTAAGCTATCAAATTCGGTTTCGTTAACCACAGCCCACAAATTCTTCCCCACCACCTTATCGGCAAGAACATACAGTGGTAAACACTCTGTGGTCTATCAGCTCAAAGCAGACTGAGTTGGCTTTCCTCAGTGACGACGGCCCCCCTCGAGCCATGTCGGTACCAAAGAATTACAGCCCACCTCTTTCTGTGACAACGATCAGTATCAGTAAGGTATGCAAGAATTGTGAGTATATGACATAACGGGGCAACCAATACTTCTAGCAACACATGAGCGTTTGACTATTGAATAGTATCCAGCTCGCGGTACTCGGGTGTCAGTCATGATGTTACCGTCGTGCTTCTATCTGTGTGTCTCACGTGTCAACCGTACCATTTATATACCCTCAATACGCGTGTACTTTCGGCTACCCACACATGACTCTCTGCTTTGTGTTTTGTGTTTGGGCCGTGTGTTTTGCTTTGTTTTGTTTGACGTTGTGAGTTAAATGATATTCAACTTCATATTTAAAGCGGTAAAGACCATTTTGGGCGTTAGTTATTTAATGTATAATTATGTATAGGTAGTGATTGGTTGTTCAGAGAGAGGAGAGATATGATACCTAGGGATAACACCGTCGGTGAAAAAAAACGCCATTAGCAAATAAACAACTGATAGTGTTTGTTAAACATCATCCATGACATAGCCAAAGAATGAATTGGAACAATACATTTCCTGAAATGTGTAAGTAATATTTATTTGCATAACAATATATTTACAAAGTAACAAGTTTGAACATCTTCATTTATCAGCATTGTACTTGATACAAACACACCAAGAGTATACAAACGATACCCATGAAGGGCTCCTCAGCACTTGCGCTAAACTTGGTCATAAACAAACAGGACTATTTCACTTCACTTCCTGCAATACTTAATCAGTTGGCTGAGATGAGTGAGTACGTTTAACGCCCACATTCACCAGTTTGAAGCATCTGTAATGGTCACGGTGTTATGTTTGGCTCTAGAACCTTCTTCATCAAGAGGAACAGGGTGATGAAGGCGTAAGGATATACATGTAGTCAGAAACTTTGTGTTTTTCATAAAAAGAAGTTGACATCCATGAAAATACTCTCTTTGTTTATGTGCATCACTTCTAAATACCATCCAAAGACCCGTGACATCCCATAGGTAGTCATTATGCCACTCCACCAACCATAGATACTCAGGGTTCATATGCAGTTGGACCGAGGGTGTTTATATTTTTCAGGGATTGTCAATCGCTGAAACTATGATATCGCTTGATTGGTGCACGTTAAACCAGCCCATAGCTTGATTGGTGCACGTTAAACCAGCCCATCACTTGATTGGTGCACGGTAAACCAGCCCATAACTTGATTGGTGCACGTTAAACCAGCCCATCACTTAATTGGTGCACGTTAAACCAGCCCATCACTTGATTGGTGCACGTTAAACAAGGCCACCAATTGATTGGTGCACGTTAAACAAGACCACCAGTTGATTGGTGCACATTAAACAAGACCATCAATTGATTGGTGCACGTTAAACAAGACCACCAATTGATTGGTGCACGTTAAACAAGACCACCAATTGATTGGTGCACGTTAAACAAGACCATCACTTGATTGGTGCACGTTAAACCAGACCACCAGTTGATTGGTGCACGTTAAACCAGACCACCAATTGATTGGTGCACGTTCAACAAGACCACCAATTGATTGGTGCACGTTAAACAAGACCACCAATTGATTGGTGCACGTTAAACCAGACCATCACTTGATTGGTGCACGTTAAACAAGACCATCACTTGATTGGTGCACGTTAAACAAGACCACCAGTTGATTGGTGCACGTTAAACAAGACCACCAGTTGATTGGTGCACGTTAAACAAGACCACCAATTGATTGGTGCACGTTAAACAAGACCTCCAATTGACTGGTGCACGTTAAACAAGACCACCAATTGATTGGTGCACGTTAAACAAGACCACCAATTGATTGGTGCACGTTAAACAAGACCATCACTTGATTGGTGCACGTTAAACAAGACCACCAATTGATTGATGCACGTTAAACAAGACCACCAGTTGATTGGTGCACGTTAAACCAACCCATCACTTGATTGGTGCACGTTAAACCAGACCACCAATTAATTGGTGCACGTTAAACAAGACCACCAATTGATTGGTGCACGTTAAACAAGACCATCACTTGATTGGTGCACGTTAAACAAGACCACCAGTTGATTGGTGCACGTTAAACCAGACCACCAATTGATTGGTGCACGTTAAACAAGACCACCAATTAATTGGTGCACGTTAAACAAGACCATCACTTGATTGGTGCACGTTAAACAAGACCACCAGTTGATTGGTGCACGGTAAACAAGACCACCAATTGATTGGTGCACGTTAAACAAGACCACCAGTTGATTGGTGCACGTTAAACAAGACCACCAATTGACTAGTGCACGTTAAACAAGACCACCAATTGATTGGTGCACGTTAAACAAGACCACCAATTGATTGGTGCACGTTAAACAAGACCATCACTTGATTGGTGCACGTTAAACAAGACCACCAATTGATTGGTGCACGGTAAACAAGACCACCAATTGATTGGTGCACGGTAAACAAGACCACCAATTGATTGGTGCACGGTAAACAAGACCATCACTTGATTGGTGCACGTTAAACAAGACCACCAATTGATTGGTGCACGTTAAACAAGACCACCAATTGATTGGTGCACGTTAAACAAGACCATCACTTGATTGGTGCACGTTAAACAAGACCACCAATTGATTGGTGCACGGTAAACAAGACCACCAATTGATTGGTGCACGTTAAACAAGACCACCAATTGATTGGTGCACGGTAAACAAGACCATCAATTGATTGGTGCACGTTAAACAAGACCACCAATTGATTGGTGCACGTTAAACAAGACCATCACTTGATTGGTGCACGTTAAACCAGACCACCAGTTGATTGGTGCACGTTAAACAAGACCATCACTTGATTGGTGCACGGTAAACAAGACCATCAATTGATTGGTGCACGTTAAACAAGACCACCAATTGATTGGTGCACGGTAAACAAGACCATCAATTGATTGGTGCACGTCAAACAAGACCACCAGTTGATTGGTGCACGGTAAACAAGACCACCAGTTGATTGGTGCACGGTAAACAAGACCACCAGTTGATTGGTGCACGTTAAACAAGACCACCAATTGACTGGTGCACGTTAAACAAGACCACCAATTGATTGGTGCACGTTAAACAAGACCACCAATTCATTGGTGCACGTTAAACAAGACCACCAATTAATTGGTGCACGGTAAACAAGACCACCAATTGATTGGTGCACGTTAAACAAGACCATCACTTGATTGGTGCACGTTAAACAAGACCACCAATTGATTGGTGCACGTTAAACAAGACCACCAATTGATTGGTGCACGTCAAACCAGACCACCAATTGATTCGTGCACGTTAAACCAGACCACCAATTAATTGGTGCACGTTAAACAAGACCACCAATTGATTGGTGCACGTTAAACAAGACCACCAATTGATTGGTGCACGTTAAACAAGACCACCAATTGATTGGTGCACGTTAAACAAGACCACCAATTAATTGGTGCACGTTCAACAAGACCACCAATTGATTGGTGCACGTTAAACCAGACCACCAATTGATTGGTGCACGTTCAACAAGACCACCAATTGATTGGTGCACGTTAAACAAGACCACCAATTGATTGGTGCACGTTAAACCAGACCATCACTTGATTGGTGCACGTTAAACAAGACCATCACTTGATTGGTGCACGTTAAACAAGACCACCAGTTGATTGGTGCACGTTAAACAAGACCACCAATTGATTGGTGCACGTTAAACAAGACCACCAATTGATTGGTGCACGTTAAACAAGACCACCAATTGACTGGTGCACGTTAAACAAGACCACCAATTGATTGGTGCACGTTAAACAAGACCACCAATTGATTGGTGCACGTTAAACAAGACCATCACTTGATTGGTGCACGTTAAACAAGACCACCAATTGATTGATGCACGTTAAACAAGACCACCAGTTGATTGGTGCACGGTAAACCAACCCATCACTTGATTGGTGCACGTTAACCCAGACCACCAATTAATTGGTGCACGTTAAACAAGATCACCAATTGATTGGTGCACGTTAAACAAGACCATCACTTGATTGGTGCACGTTAAACAAGACCACCAGTTGATTGGTGCACGTTAAACCAGACCACCAATTGATTGGTGCACGTTAAACAAGACCACCAATTAATTGGTGCACGTTAAACAAGACCATCACTTGATTGGTGCACGTTAAACAAGACCACCAGTTGATTGGTGCACGGTAAACAAGACCACCAATTGATTGGTGCACGTTAAACAAGACCACCAGTTGATTGGTGCACGTTAAACAAGACCACCAATTGACTGGTGCACGTTAAACAAGACCACCAATTGATTGGTGCACGTTAAACAAGACCACCAATTGATTGGTGCACGTTAAACAAGACCATCACTTGATTGGTGCACGTTAAACAAGACCACCAATTGATTGGTGCACGGTAAACAAGACCACCAATTGATTGGTGCACGGTAAACAAGACCACCAATTGATTGGTGCACGTTAAACAAGACCATCACTTGATTGGTGCACGTTAAACAAGACCACCAATTGATTGGTGCACGTTAAACAAGACCACCAATTGATTGGTGCACGTTAAACAAGACCGTCACTTGATTGGTGCACGTTAAACAAGACCACCAATTGATTGGTGCACGGTAAACAAGACCACCAATTGATTGGTGCACGTTAAACAAGACCACCAATTGATTGGTGCACGGTAAACAAGACCATCAATTGATTGGTGCACGTCAAACAAGACCACCAGTTGATTGGTGCACGGTAAACAAGACCACCAGTTGATTGGTGCACGGTGAACAAGACCACCAGTTGATTGGTGCACGTTAAACAAGACCACCAATTGACTGGTGCACGTTAAACAAGACCACCAATTGATTGGTGCACGTTAAACAAGACCACCAATTCATTGGTGCACGTTAAACAAGACCACCAATTAATTGGTGCACGTTAAACAAGACCACCAATTGATTGGTGCACGTTAAACAAGACCATCACTTGATTGGTGCACGTTAAACAAGACCACCAATTGATTGGTGCACGTTAAACAAGACCACCAATTGATTGGTGCACGTTAAACCAGACCACCAATTGATTGGTGCACGTTAAACCAGACCACCAATTAATTGGTGCACGTTAAACAAGACCACCAATTGATTGGTGCACGTTAAACAAGACCACCAATTGATTGGTGCACGTTAAACAAGACCACCAATTGATTGGTGCACGTTAAACAAGACCACCAATTAATTGGTGCACGTTAAACAAGACCACCAATTCATTGGTGCACGTTAAACAAGACCATCACTTGATTGGTGCACGTTAAACAAGACCACCGATTGATTGGTGCACGTTAAACAAGACCACCAATTGATTGGTGCACGTTAAACCAGACCACCAATTGATTGGTGCACGTTAAACAAGACCACCAATTGATTGGTGCACGTTAAACCAGACCACCAATTAATTGGTGCACGTTAAACAAGACCACCAATTGATTGGTGCACGGTAAACAAGACCACCAATTGATTGGTGCACGTTAAACAAGACCACCAATTGATTGGTGCACGTTAAACAAGACCATCACTTGATTGGTGCACGTTAAACAAGACCACCAATTGATTGGTGCACGTTAAACAAGACCACCAATTGATTGGTGCACGTTAAACAAGACCACCAATTGATTGGTGCACGTTAAACAAGACCATCACTTGATTGGTGCACGTTAAACAAGACCACCAATTGATTGGTGCACGTTAAACAAGACCACCAGTTGATTGGTGCACGTTAAACCAACCCATCACTTGATTGGTGCACGTTAAACAAGACCACCAATTGATTGGTGCACGTTAAACAAGACCACCAATTGATTGGTGCACGTTAAACAAGACCACCAATTGATTGGTGCACGTTAAACAAGACCACCAATTGATTGGTGCACGTTAAACAAGACCACCAGTTGATTGGTGCACGTTAAACAAGACCACCAATTGATTGGTGCACGTTAAACAAGACCACCAATTGATTGGTGCACGGTAAACAAGACCACCAATTGATTGGTGCACGTTAAACAAGACCACCAATTGATTGGTGCACGTTAAACAAGACCACCAATTGATTGGTGCACGTTAAACCAGACCATCACTTCATTGGTGCACGTTAAACAAGACCACCAGTTGATTGGTGCACGTTAAACAAGACCACCAGTTGATTGGTGCACGTTAAACAAGACCACCAGTTGATTGGTGCACGTTAAACAAGACCACCAATTGACTGGTGCACGTTAAACAAGACCACCAATTGATTGGTGCACGTTAAACAAGACCACCAATTGATTGGTGCACGTTAAACAAGACCATCACTTGATTGGTGCACGTTAAACAAGACCACCAATTGATTGGTGCACGTTAAACAAGACCACCAGTTGATTGGTGCACGTTAAACCAACCCATCACTTGATTGGTGCACGTTAAACAAGACCAGCAATTGATTGGTGCACGTTAAACAAGACCACCAATTGATTGGTGCACGTTAAACAAGACCATCACTTGATTGGTGCACGTTAAACAAGACCACCAATTGATTGGTGCACGTTAAACAAGACCACCAATTGATTGGTGCACGTTAAACAAGACCACCAATTGATTGGTGCACGTTAAACAAGACCATCACTTGATTGGTGCACGTTAAACAAGACCACCAGTTGATTGGTGCACGGTAAACAAGACCACCAATTGATTGGTGCACGTTAAACAAGACCACCAGTTGATTGGTGCACGTTAAACAAGACCACCAATTGACCGGTGGACGTTAAACAAGACCACCAGTTGATTGGTGCACGTAAAACAAGACCACCAATTGATTGGTGCACGTTAAACAAGACCATCACTTGATTGGTGCACGTTAAACAAGACCACCAATTGATTGGTGCACGTTAAACAAGACCACCAATTGATTGGTGCACGGTAAACAAGACCACCAATTGATTGGTGCACGGTAAACAAGACCATCACTTGATTGGTGCACGGTAAACAAGACCACCAATTGATTGGTGCACGTTAAACAAGACCACCAATTGATTGGTGCACGTTAAACAAGACCATCACTTGATTGGTGCACGGTAAACAAGACCACCAATTGATTGGTGCACGGTAAACAAGACCACCAATTGATTGGTGCACGTTAAACAAGACCACCAATTGATTGGTGCACGGTAAACAAGACCATCAATTGATTGGTGCACGTTAAACAAGACCACCAGTTGATTGGTGCACGTTAAACAAGACCACCAGTTGATTGGTGCACGTTAAACAAGACCACCAATTGACTGGTGCACGTTAAACAAGACCACCAATTGATTGGTGCACGTTAAACAAGACCACCAATTGATTGGTGCACGTTAAACAAGACCATCACTTGATTGGTGCACGTTAAACAAGACCACCAATTGATTGGTGCACGGTAAACAAGACCACCAATTGATTGGTGCACGGTAAACAAGACCACCAATTGATTGGTGCACGGTAAACAAGACCACCAATTGATTGGTGCACGGTAAACAAGACCACCAATTGATTGGTGCACGTTAAACAAGACCATCACTTGATTGGTGCACGTTAAACAAGACCACCAATTGATTGGTGCACGGTAAACAAGACCATCACTTGATTGGTGCACGTTAAACAAGACCACCAATTGATTGGTGCACGGTAAACAAGACCACCAATTGATTGGTGCACGGTAAACAAGACCACCAATTGATTGGTGCACGGTAAACAAGACCACCAATTGATTGGTGCACGTTAAACGAGACCACCAATTGATTGGTGCACGTTAAACAAGACCACCAATTGATTGGTGCACGTTAAACAAGACCACCAATTAATTGGTGCACGTTAAACAAGACCACCAATTGATTGGTGCACGTTAAACAAGACCATCACTTGATTGGTGCACGTTAAACAAGACCACCAATTGATTGGTGCACGTTAAACAAGACCACCAATTGATTGGTGCACGTTAAACCAGACCACCAATTGATTGGTGCACGTTAAACAAGACCACCAATTGATTGGTGCACGTTAAACCAGACCACCAATTAATTGGTGCACGTTAAACAAGACCACCAATTGATTGGTGCACGTTAAACAAGACCACCAATTGATTGGTGCACGTTAAACAAGACCACCAATTGATTGGTGCACGTTAAACAAGACCACCAATTGATTGGTGCACGTTAAACAAGACCACCAATTGATTGGTGCACGTTAAACCAGACCACCAATTGATTGGTGCACGTTAAACAAGACCACCAATTGATTGGTGCACGTTAAACAAGACCACCAATTGATTGGTACACGTGAGAGTGAGCTGGTGTCAACACTGACGGAAATAATAGTTGACTTATTCAGCCTTATGCTGGGCCACAAAGTGAAAGCGGGACTAAGGGTACCTACGGAAACGACCATATCCCAGACAATGCCGGACTGAGGGGTGTAACTGGACTAGACCCCACCCCAACAAGGAGCAGCACGACTACAGTGACGCAGCAGTTTTCAGGACTGACTTCCGTACATATGTTATTCGAAGGCACACGTGTATTCCTCATTCAACAAAAGGTCGAAGGATATTTCATATTGGTATCGCGACGTGTTAGTGTAAATTTGGAAAACAATATAGTTAAATAATGAGGGAGTGAATATAGTTGTATGTCATCTACAGAAATATCCCTACGCTATCCCCGCAGATGAAACAAGCCATAATGAAACACAACACCTGCCAACTCATCCGAAACAGTTATCATAAGTGTCCATTTCTGGTATACATCTATACGAGTCAGAGGATCGATGCACACCCCGAAAGACATGATCGATTCCTGGAGAGTTACGCAAACCTTTAGGAGCTTTTCACATTACCATCTCAGCAACACGTTCTCACATGTGATATGGTGTACAGCAATTTAAATCATACCGAATGAGGTATTACAAACCCATATATGGAGCATCCTATCTTAAGATTGATAATGCACTTGGGCTGCACGGGTGATGATGTACCACTCCGGCACGTTCATGGACGTCCCTCAGCACCGTGACTTACGACGACGACGTCTCATGACGGAATACCCACTCATCAACTGAGTGATCGCCATGGCGTGTTATCATTATTTATTTACATGTAGCGTCCAGGAATGACGTCATCATGACGTATCACGTGTTTTGGAATGTGTTGTCGATTCTTTCTCCGACGTTGCTGTAAAACGTTCCTTTGATTCAGTTGACAGTTTTTCAAGGTAGTCCCGTGCGTAGCTTTCATATTTCCGTGATGGCGATGGTACTGTCGGAGACTTCGGAGGTTGCAGGTTCAAGTCAACTGAAAATTGTTTTAAATGCGCAATTTAGATATATTGCATATTTTATCCTTGGCATCCAGACCTGAATTGGGCCATTTTCATGGCTACATATCTCATATAACGTGCACTTCAAAGTGTAGTCCTTGATTTGCTAACTGATACCTTTTAGGGGCGAGAGGCGTCCTTTTACACAGACGACTTCTTCTAGCACATTTCTTCTAACAAGGGAAAATACTTTACAGGGGAAACATCTTGGTTATCTAACCAGATATGTTCTTCATCAGCGCAAAAGCAGATTTTTTCATCGCTTTAGGGTGTTTATCATATTTTTGTTGTGATGTGTTGTGTTATGCATAGAACTCAGGTCACAAATCATTTGTTGGTTAGCAACGTCGTGCCATTCTTTGTTACAGCTATGGTCATACCTAGTGCTTAGAGCTATGGTCATACCTAGTGCTTAGAGCTATGGTCATACCTAGTGCTTAGAGCTATGGTCATACCTAGTGATTAGAGCTATGGTCATACCTAGTGATTAGAGCTATGGTCATACCTAGTGTTTAGAGCTTTGGTCATACCTAGTGCTGGGTTTGACGCTGTATAAATGGACATACTATTATTATCAGTCAATAATGTCTGATACTGCCACAATATTGAATCATACCATGTGGCACCTTGTATATGTTTCGGACAAGCGTAAACGTTCTTGTGCATGGGTTTGTCACTGGCGCCATGGGAAGAGCGAATACTTTGTATTATCACTCATTGATCGTAATGCATAAACATGTTATCACCACAGTCGAGCTCGCCCGGGAGACACTGTTTGGGTTTTCTGTATGAGGTTATGGAAGGTGTGTTTTTGTTACACGTACCAAATACAGTGTTTTCGGCATTTGTTTCGGATGGGGGTGTTTTATATTCCAAATGACCCCTGAAGGTCCCGGGGTAGAATAGGCCTTCAGCAACCCATGCTTGCCATAAAGGGCGACTCAGCTTGTCGTAAGAGGCGACTAACGGGATCGGGTGGTCAGGCTCGTTGACTTGGTTGACGTATGTAATCGGTTCCCAATTGCGCAGATCGATGCTCATGTTGTTGATCACTGGATTGTCTGGTCCAGACTCGATTATTTACAGACCGCCGCCATATAGCTGTAACATTGCCGAGTGCGGCGTAAAACTAAACTCACTCACTCTCTATATTCCAAATATATTAACATGTAATCACAGACATTTGCAAAAAAGAGTCTATCTTTGAAACTTATGTGTGCTGCCAATGTGCGCACTGTTCAGAACGTTTTATTGGAAGAGCAACATGTTTGTCTGGGTTGTCCGTGTATTATCACTAACGGATAACGACTCCTGAACTCAGGAGTACAGTGGCATCGTAGTGGTATGTTTATGATAATCGGTCATCTCCAAAAAAGGGATACGCAAATGTCAGCATGTTTGTGGGTCAACGGAACCTGAAAACTCGGTTTGTATCCAGTCGGTAACAGGATGGACACGATAAGTTACAGGATACTAAACTACCATCTACCGACACAGTGGTGCAAAGAAGGAGCGAACGCACCTGTTTGATTTGACATTACGTCAAAACCTGTGAAGTAATACAGAAGTAATGCATATTTTAGACAAGGGACGCAACTCGCCACGGGAAACAGCTACGAGACATTACTCCCTATTAAGCTAACGATATCAATACAGGAGAACGGAAGGGGGTTTACCTTTGAACAAGGGTTGTGAATTGTCTGTGGGAAACGTGGGCAAGTGGAACAGTGGAGGAAAGGAAACCGGAAACCTCGGTATCCATGGAAACAATGGTGGTCGTATGGTAGGTGGAAGTGACGGCGGAAGGGATTGGAGAGGATGTGAGATGATTTGTGGGTAGGTGTCGCATCTTTGCCTCCAAACATCAATCATTCGAACCATGCTCTTCTCCTGCTTCCTCCATTTAGCTCTTCTGTTTTGAAACCAAACCTGAAACAGCGGCGGATAATTCATAGTGTAAACTGGGCACATACAACAAGCATAAACACGAGGCATATATAAAACGTACATAGATACACGCATATACATAAAGCATACACAACAGACATATACATGAGACATATACAACACACATATATACGACGCATATACAACACACATACACAAGAGACATATACATGAAGCATATATGACATGCGTAAATAAAACACATATGCATGATACATACACAAGAGACATATACATGAAGCATATATGACATGCGTAAATAAAACACATATGCATGATACATACACAAGAGACATATACATGATACATACACAAGCATGCACATGACGCACATACAAGACGCAGCACACTCATATGACCCATACACAACACGCATATACAATAAAGACATACGTGACGCACATACAAGACGCAGCACACTCATATGACCCATACACAACACGCATATACAATAAAGACATACGTGACGCACATACAAGACGCAGCACACTCATATGACCCATACACAACACGCATATACAGTAAAGACATACGTGACGCACATACAAGACGCAGCACACTCATATGACCCATACACAACACGCATATACAATAAAGACATACGTGACGCACATACAAGACGCATGTACAGCACACACATCAATGACGCATATACAACACGTATACACAACACGCATATACAACACGCACATGCATGACGTATATACAACACGCACATGCATGACGTATATACAACACACATACACATACACATATTCTTCACGCATATACAAGACAGACATACATGATGCATATAAATGTCATTGATATATACGATGCAGATACATAAGCATATACAAGTATATACAACACGATTGCACACGAAACATAGATAAGATGTATTTGTAAAAAGCGCCTAACAACGGCTCGAAGTGCCGTAGCAGCCTTACCGGTGTGCTAACACCTCTGTGTTTTCAAAGCATCACGTTGGTTCTGTACTCATGACAACTTGACAATCTCAGGTGTTCCCTAACGTCATGACAGGTGTTCCCTAACGTCATGACAGGTGTTCCCTAACGTCATGACATACTTATGATGGTCGCTGAAAGGAATGTAATGTGTTACGTCTCTTGTTTATACTTCAGATCGGTGGGAACTCTCAGTTGGCATCCTGTAAAATTAGTACTGGAAATGTTTGTCACATATTATCACACATCAAGGCTAGGTTTAGGTTCAGGGAGCTCTCAGTTGGCATCCTTTAAACTAGTACTGGAAATGTTTGTCACATATTATCACACATCAAGGCTAGGTTTAGGTTCAGGGAGCTTCCAGGTGGGGTTCGTTAAACTAGTACTGGAAATGTTTGTCACATATTATCACACATCAAGGCTAGGTTTAGGTTCAGGGAGCTCTCAGTTGGCATCCTTTAAACTAGTACTGGAAATGTTTGTCACATATTATCACACATCAAGGCTAGGTTTAGGTTCAGGGAGCTCTCAGTTGGCATCCTTTAAACTAGTACTGGAAATGTTTGTCACATATTATCACACATCAAGGCTAGGTTTAGGTTCAGGGAGCTTCCAGGTGGGGTTCGTTAAACTAGTACTGGAAATGTTTGTCACATATTATCACACATCAAGGCTAGGTTTAGGTTCAGGGAGCTCTCGGTTGGCATCCTTTAAACTAGTACTGGAAATGTTTGTCACATATTATCACACATCAAGGCTAGGTTTAGGTTCAGGGAGCTTCCAGGTGGGGTCCTTTAAACTAGTACTGGAAATGTTTGTCACATATTATCACACATCAAGGCTAGGTTTAGGTTCAGGGAGCATCCAGGTGGGGTTCTTTAAACTAGTACTGGAAATGTTTGTCACATATTATCACACATCAAGGCTAGGTTTAGGTTCAGGGAGCTTCCAGGTGGGGTCCTTTAAACTAGTACTGGAAATGTTTGTCACATATTATCACACATCAAGGCTAGGTTTAGGTTCAGGGAGCTTCCAGGTGGGGTCCTTTAAACTAGTACTGGAAATGTTTGTCACATATTATCACACATCTAAGCTAGGATAATTTTCAGGGAACTTTCAGGTGGATTCCTTTATACTAGTACTGGAAATGTTTGTCACATATTAAGACATATTAAGTCTGGGTTTAGCTTCAGGGAGCTTCCAGGTGGCGTCCTTTGAACTAGTACTGGAAATGTATATTACATATTAAGACACATCAAGGCTAGGTTTAGGTTCAGGGAGCTCTCAGGTAGTTTCCTTTAAACTGTTATTGGGAATGTTTGTCACATATTAAGACAAATCTGAGTCTGTAGATGTAACCTTTGCATTTTAATTTCTAATGAACTTACACACTTTGAAGACAGAACACACTTAAACCTTTTTCAATTATACTGTGCGTTTGTTGCTAACAGCAGAAAACCGGGTAGAATAGGTGTCCATGCTTGCCGTAAAAGGCGACTCTGCTTGTCGTAAGAGGCGACTAACGGGATCGGGTGGTCAGGCTCGCTGACTTGGTTGACACGTGTCATCGGTTCCCAGTTGCGCAGATCGATGTTCATGCTGTTGGTCATTGAATTGTCTGGTCCAGACAGCCTCCATATAGCTGAGCGGCGGAAAACTAAACTCACCCACTTGCTAACACCAGAAACTGGTATAGTTCCTATGCCACAATGGTAAGTGAACACGCGGTGAACCTCAAGTACTTTTGAAGCACCTATTAAATCTCTTATCTCTAAAATAGGGTGTAATTATCCGTGTCGGGAGCTTTCTCCACATTCCAAACACACCAGCATCAATTGAACTCAACATCACTGTTCCACATCGACGTAACGGGGTGTTTAACAAACCAGACACTAAACATAGGGTATCGAAATCCCTTCTTACAAAATGGACAAATCCGATTACGCCGATGCGAGATCTCAGCGTGATTTCATCAAAGGGATGTAATCCGATAGACATTGTCTCCATTGAGTTAGAAAATCGGAACTTTTGGAAGTATCTACCATTTATATTTCTAGAGGATTTGTTAGCGAGAAGATCAGTCGTAAGCCGTCTCCCGCTTCAGTGGAGGGATGCTCTGAGGGCAGGCACTGCAGGGTGCGTCTATTCCTGTCCCAAACCAGCAGCAGAATTAACAAGATGATGACAAAATGACACAAGAACAGGAAACGTTCATTCATTTCGTATGTTTTAACGAATTGTAATTCGTCAGGCAAAAGATGAATACATATATTTGAGAAACATTGAATCCACTCGAGGACCGATTATTGGATATTTTTGGGTGTTGATTTTCTTATCAATTTGAAAGGCTGTTTTCGCTCAACAGCACGTTATGCACAGATATATACGCGAACACTAAACTGTTTTCAGTAAAGAATTAGAACTAAGTGTTTTATAAATATTATCGGTGACATAATATTATTCACGTCAAAATAGGCCATAAGCGGGATCTCTATGACATGACCATGTGTGACGCGATTGATTAGGGTTAGGGTTAGGTTCCAAATATGATGCATCAGTGAGAAAGGGTTCAGGTTAGACTTCAAATTTAATGTATCAGTGACAAAACAATGATGTCCGATGCAATTTCCTGTTTTGACCTACACCACGTTCCAAAATTATTTCAATTATGCTTCACCTCCCACTCTCGAACCTGCATCTAAGTACGTATATCCTTCACCTCCCATGGGGAAACCCCTCCCCTAAGTTCATTCTCCTTCCTCAGCCTTGCCACGCTTCAGGAACAGGAACTTTTAGCGTCAATGAGCAAGACTTTAATGACATGAAGAAACGTCGTAAGTCCATGCGATCGGGGTTAGCTAAAATATCACTCATGAGTTATGCAGTAACATGCTTTAATAAAACCAGATGATAGGCCTGTATTACAGCGCCTTCTACAATCTCAGCTGGCTCTAAGCAAGTATTTGTCGCGAATAATCGGATTTGTATGTGGTTTTAACCTTTCATTAATAATCGCTTGTTTGCTTGTGGAGATTTGTGTTGGTCGGAACTAAACAAGCTACTCACTTGTTGCATAATACTCCCATTGTCCTGATAACACATGTATCTTAATACCTGGATCATGAAAGTAATAACCTCAAGATATAATGCGGCATGAAAGGTGTCAGCTTGTGGCATGTCGGTTAATGAAGGGCAGGAATTTTAGTGGAGAATTTCAGATTTTTGAAAAGTTCTGCACACAATTTCAACCTTTCCATACGACGGAGTTATATATTGGTATATTTGTATACTAATGAACATAGATCTTACAGACAGACTACAACCCTCATCAGTGCTCTGTTTATGCTGAATATGTTTGATCGGCCGACCACTTTAATATGGGACCACCCACATCCGTGTAGTAATTACGAAAAATCTAGTTTGGTATTGTTCAACCTGTCTTTGGAACGATTCATGTCTGATGTATAAGATCTGTTTCATAATACATGTTTATTTTCAAAACCAAATAATGTTAAACTTGTCCTGACAATCCTTTCCTCAGGGCTCATGGATGACTTGATAGTCATGATTCATGTTTTATTAAAGAAACTGCACCCCTGAATGTACGTGACGAGTGAAGATCACTGACCTCCGACCTGGACGTACATGGCCCCTAAGCCGATCACTCTGCCAAACAACTCCTCTCAAAGACCATGACATGTGTTCAACAAGCTGTACTGATGGCATAACAATTGTAAAGCCCAAGTCCGCATTGTCCGGCCTTATTTTAGTTGTGTTCCCGAAGTCCCCTAATCTGTTCCTAATTAGTCTCTCGTTGGCCAATCAAGGGAGGTAAATTGCAATGTGCCGCTCTTGAGGTCACGTGATGTCAGCGGGAGGCGGTCCGCAGTGAATGCTGTTTCGGGCTCGAGTGATTTTTAAATGAGCCAATAATTATCACAATTACCCATATAACTAGAAGCCCCTCGCTAGTCAATACACGGACAATGTTTGGACAATGGCCTGAAAACCATCCCCGACCCCCTCGGGTGCACCCCTACCCCCAGGCAAACTGATCTTTGGGGCGGGGACGTGAATAGCGAGCGAGATTTAAACACTTCATTAAACGAGTGACAACAGCGACCTTGCTCTCAAGAAGGCTTAATCAAAGGTGCCGATTACCAATTACCAGGTAGCAAACAAAGCATCCATGGTATGATGAAGTGAAGACCTTCATGCACTCGTTGTTCAATACAGATGGGCATTGTTGCATATCCACATTCGATCACTGGAAACATTGTACTTGTTACTCCGTGGAAGTTATCCCCCTATTTAGACTTAACACATCGCTGTGTTACATGATGCATTCATTTTAAAAAGAGGCGTGCACAATGTATTGGTTTTAAATATTGTTTTACGACTCTGTCTTAATATTTAAAAGACATTTTTGTATGACACATTTTAGCGGCCGTTCCCCTACCAGCAACAAAGACGTCAGCAAAGTGGGTACCCGATAGGATAAGGTGATGTGACTATAGCCAGCTAGCGCCTAACAGGCAGCTTGGGTTTGTGTGTGCCGTTGAACAGCTTAATTCTATATATACTTTTCTATATATTCATGTTTAGGCTTACGGCGTTTGATAACGAAAGTCAAATGATATTATTGAAATTTTGCGTCAAGCCTTCAAACCAAACACTTTGCAATTGGCAAAGCATTCCTTGATCGTATCCAATGATCTCTAGTTCGATTCCTGTCATCTAGTAACTGATGTGTGCACCTCAACCACGTCACGCGTAGTTTCCGCTGCAGCATTGTAGCCATGACAACATGCACCTCATCTGTGCGTTGTCGTGTACTAAGATGCCAGGAATACTAAACTGATGTCTACATCATGGTTACTGCCAGCTCACGAAACACATCTGTACCTGATGTGCTTAACAGCTCTGACCTGAGGGTTGCCGGCAACACCCTGCATGCAAGACGCGACTGAAGGGATCGGGTGGTCAGTGTCCGGGACTCGTACTACCAAGCACGGGGTTGTCTGTCCCACCTTTCACATTTACATACCACAGTGCTATAACTATATACTGTGTTGAATGTTGTGCCAAACATGATTGTCTCACCTGCACCCTTGCTTCCGTCAGGTCTACTTTATCTGCGATCTGTTCCCGGAGGGTGCAGTCAGGATAGTGGGTGTGCTGGAACACAGACTCAAGCTCTCGGAGCTGCTCGGCCGAGAACGTTGTTCTGTTTCTTCTCTGTTTCTTGCTTGACCCACTTCCGTCAGAACTGACCCCAGTCTCGTCATCTGCTGGTACAGGGAGAATATGTGGTCAATGACGTGAACCTAGTAACATGCGAAGGAGTGACAATACACGCAGCAGCACTCAGCTGAGCTAGGCCATGGTCCCCGTTTACGTCAGTACATCCACATGTATGTGGAACCCACGCCGTCTTTTCGATAAATGAGAACGTTATCCGTTTTGCTACCTCCGTTTCTACGAATGTTTAATATTCCTGACAAGATTCCGAAACAAGAACTCTAACATGAGTGAAATACAGCCAGACCAAGAGGTGATGTTTTTATAACGATATATACAAGGGAACGTCACACATCTGTGTCAGTATTATACATAGCATTATGTTTATACTATATAGCATTTGTATATAACATATAACATATGGACTACAGACTATAGCATATAGAAACTAGGATATAACATATGGATTACAGACTATAACATACTGAAACTAGCATATAACATATGAACTAAAGACTATAGCATATGGAAACTAGGATATAACATATGGACTACAGACTATAGCATATAGAAACTAGCATATACCATATGCTACATATACAGTCCCCGTGCGATATCGTCACAACAACTACCTTGTTGTGTTTATTAACATTACTTGCTGAATATGAAACAAGTTTCTGTTGATAGTAGAGTTGATGCTATTATGTAATTATAATCACAGCCAGCCACATTTAAGTGATATTTCTAAACAGTGCAATTGTCGTGTTGCGAACACGCCTTCGCGTCCTGCAAGCTGAGATACATTATACATCAAACTCCCCACAGTTCCTCCTGAAAACATGTTCAGCTTTCGGTTTCAATTCGTCAAGACTGAAGTAAGTACCATGGGTTTAACAAGATGTTACTAAATGTACAGGTAAATACATACATAGCGTAAGAGCTTATCGTCAGCAAAATGAGTCAATAATTGCAGTTACTCGAGATGATCATGACAGTTGGTGTAAGCAATGTACAACACTGATCATGAAGTTTGGAAATATAAACCAGGAATCCAACCCGTCTACAGCAGTGCAATAACGTGATACATGTCCTACACCTGTACCAGCATGCAGGTTCATCAATCTACCTTCCGGACATACTGTACCACTACATGTTCAAGTGCATACAGTCAGGTGTGTGTGTGTGAGGGCGACTGATAACTGTCGTATACATGTATATCTCACAGTCTAGACACAGCGTCGTGTACTGTGCATTGGCGTTGTCTATGCGATTTCAATGACCAGTTACAGATCTGGCTGCCAACAGTTTAACAAAGTATATATGTAATTGTTACTTTGTATCATGCGACTTCTGACGTCATCACATTTAACACAGTAAATCTATTATATAATTGTTACTTTGTATCTGACGGTTGTCGCTATCATCCCGTTTAGCAAAGTATATATGTAATTGTTACTTTGTATTCGACTTGAGTGTGTGTGGATGAATGTATGGATTAGGACTTTTCAGCATGGTTCAATCTGATTCTCAACTTTAATGTGTTCATGGCCGAATGCAATCCCAAACAATTCCAGTCTCCAAACTATATTACAGGACAAATCGTTTAATACGTTTAAATTTCAACATATTTGAAAGATAGTCTCTAAAAACCCATACTGCTGCTCAAGACTGTTTTTTTTTTCTTCAGATGTCAGAATGTGACTGACCTACACAGTTTTCAATGAAATACAAATATGTGGCAAGAAAAATAAGTTTAGAAAATCAACATTCTGATCACTGTTTCTTAACGGGAAAATTCGGTACATTTGAATACCGACAAATACTAAACACGCATATTGTTTGTCGCCATAGATGGGGGATGGATGGACAGATTTACAGGAGTATGGTATTTCAGTTATTCAGTGCTATGTACATTTCCGTGTATCAGAAGAAGAGGGGGCATGTTCAATATCTTACCATCATTCGCATTAAGACTTTCATCTCTCTCGGAACTGGCGGAGGAAGTATCATCATCCTCAACATTCAAAGCAACGTCGTCATCATGAAAACTTTGTTCCGCAACATCGTCTGTGGCCTCGGCTTTCATACTGTCGGTTCAATGCCTGAGAATCTACAAAGTCGGCACCCTAAAGTCACTGTAGATTTGGACGGAAACCCTGCGACCTGACGGGAATCGAGCTGTGGACTTGACTGGGAGGGTGTGGAAGATACGGAGGGTTAGGCAAACACGTCCTCTAATCTGATCTCTGTTTCTGATGAATGAACAAGAGCTCTATCATGGGGTTTACACCTCACTTGTCATAATACCACAAGTCGCCCCACTAATCTTTCTAATTTCTCCGAATGCTGGGAATTGTTAGAAGATTGGGATCTACGAATGGAGTTAACAAGAGGCTTAAAATGCACCATTCTTCTTTCAGCCAATCAGATGCCATCCCGCTCAGGGGGGTCCCAGGAGTAAACAGGAGGAGGGGGCGGGGGACAGCGCCATTCGCGGGGAAGGCTTCATTAGACCAGGGGGATTAAGAGACGGATAATTAGAGGTGTGGGTATTGGACTTGTTTGTCTGGTAATTGTTTCGTGATATTTATCCGCTACCATGTTGCCTTCAAAAGATCTGATTGTCCAGACCAGATTTCATGGAATGGGATTTTCATATGGGGTTAGCTCAATTTTATTGAAATTGTCGTCACAATTGACATCGTTAGACCAAATCAGACACGTAATAATTTGCAGTGGTTTTTCTTCGCTGTAAAGAGATCTGGTGACGAGCTTACTTTGAGAATGTACTGCAAACTACATTTAGAGTAAACACACTTGTAACGAACTGATGGATGTATCGAACTGTTTCCTTTGTCCCAGCCTCATGCTGTAGTGAGGTATCTGTTCCTTCCGGTATATGGAATGTCTGTTCTTTAAGGTGTCTGTAAAGAGACTATGTGTGAAAGTGAGGTATCTGTTGCTTCCGGTATATGGTATGTCTGTTCTTTAAGGTGTCTGTAAACAAATTCCGTGTGAAAGTGAGGTATCTGTTCCTTCCGGTTTATGGAATGCCTGTTCCTTAAGGTGTCTGTAAACAGATTATGTGAGAATGTGAGCCATCTTTTCCTTTCGCCACATGGAATGTCTGTTCGTTACGGTGTATGTATACAGATTATGTGAGAAAGTGAGGCATCTGTTCCTTTCGCCACATGGAATGTCTGTTCGTTACGGTGTCTGTATACAGATTATGTGAGAAAGTGAGGCATCTGTTCCTTTCGGCACATGGAATGTCTGTTCGTTACGGTGTCTGTAAACAGATTATGTGAGAAAGTGAGGCATCTGTTCCTTTCGGCACATGGAATGTCTGTTCGTTACGGTGTCTGTATACAGATTATGTGAGAAAGTGAGGCATCTGTTCCTTTCGGCACATGGAATGTCTGTTCGTTACGGTGTATGTAAACAGATTATGTGTGAAAGTGAGGCATCTTTTCCTTTCGGCACATGGAATGTCTGTTCGCTACGGTGTCTGTAAACAGATTATGTGTGAAAGTGAGGTATCTGTTCCTTTCGGCACATGGAATGTCTGTTCGTTACGGTGTCTGTATACAGACTATGTGTGAAAGTGAGGCATCTGTTCCTTTCGGCACATGGAATGTCTGTTCGTTACGGTGTCTGTATACAGATTATGTGAGAAAGTGAGGCATCTGTTCCTTTCGGCACATGGAATGTCTGTTCCTTAAGGTGTCTGTATACAGATTATGTGAGAAAGTGAGGCATCTGTTCCTTTCGCCACATGGAATGTCTGTTCGTTACGGTGTATGTATACAGATTATGTGAGAAAGTGAGGCATCTGTTCCTTTCGCCACATGGAATGTCTGTTCGTTACGGTGTATGTATACAGATAAAGGGCGAAAATGTATAGCACCAGTGCCTTGAACATGCGCTAGTGCGTGGATATGTGTGCTATATAAATATTCTATATGTATCCTAAGCGTGGTGTCTGTTCTTTACGGTGTAGGTAAACGCATGACGGGCGAAAGTGTGAACAGGCAATGTCTGTCCTTTACAGCATATCTCAAAAGATCAGGGGTGAAAGTGTAATGTGTAAAGAAGTGGTGTTATGAACAGAAAAGCCCAGTTTCATAAAACTTCAGACCAAACCCAGTCACAAAGGATTAACTAAAAGTTGCCCATAAAAAATCGAACCGGGCCACCAGGTGATACTAAAACTGGCATTGCAGAGTTTGAAAACGAAACGGCCTATGCCGAGACACAACACGCATAATACACTAGCGGCCAAAGAAACGCCACCAAGATATAAACGACTGTAAATTATCAAAATAATCGTGAGTCTGTTTGAAAATAGCTAAAAATACAAACGCATCTCTTGAACAAAACATATCTATTCCCAGAGAACAGTTGCACATGTATTTCGGTTTTGTTTTGTTTTTGTTTTGTTTTATTTTTGTTTTTTTTAATTGACGTGCGTCTTTTTGTTTTGCTTTTTTGGGTTTTTTTTGGGTTTTTTGTTTGTTTGGGTTTTTTGTTGTTTGTTTGTTTGTTTTTGTTTGTTTTGTTTGTTTGTTTTGTTTGTTCTGTTTTTTGTGCACAAAGCTACCCGTATCAGCTTAGGGTGTAAAAGCTAAACAGGTTTATTCCCTTACATCATCTTAATCGACTGACAACCGGGAACATGCCTCGTTTAAAGCAAAGGGAGACAGCAATCGGCAAGTTACAGATGGAACAGACACAAGAGCATGTGGTTAAGGCATGGGACGTTGCAAATCCACCATCGGAAGTCACACGTCTACGACAGACTGGCAGTACTGCAGACAGGCCTGAGAGTGGTAGACTGAAGGTCACTACCCAAAGAGAGGACCGGTACTTACGTATACTGGACGAACCGTATATAGACAACATCAAAAGCCAACAACACTCGACATCCAGTCGGCAGACAGACTGTGGCCAAACGACTCCGCAGTCATGGTCTCTGTGACGATTGACCTTTCCATCGCATGACGTTGACGTGCCAACGCCGACGTGCCAAATTGAGATGAACAAGGACTGTGCCACACTGGCAGCAGCGAAACTGTCAAAGAGTGAACTTTTTTGTCGACCGCAGATTCCAGCTCTTCAATATCTGTCCCCAATTGAGCACCTTTGGGAATAACTGGGACGTCGTATGCGGAAACGCAAAACTCAGCCACTGACGAGGAACGCAGCCTCATTGCAAAAGGAATGGCATCGGAAGACGTCAGAAGACTCAGCTACTCAGTTCGACGCCCGCATCACTGCTTGGGTTGGGTGGCCACATCCGGCATTGAATAACGTGCCTTCCAGAAAGTTGTAAAAGGTCCCAATGCATTGGTGGCCAAATACTGGATAATGTGTCATTCGTGTGATATTAGATCACGAGGTGCATCGTTTTTCTACTTGTTAACCATTGAATGACTGCTTTTGACAATGAAACATTTATTGTCACCATATTTTGCTTAAGTTTCGTTTTAAAACCAGAAACTATTCGGTGGCGTTTCTTTTGGACGCTAGTTTACAATGTATCTTTGATTGAGCTTCGGAATTCAACATGAGTGAGTGAGTTTAGTTTCACGCTGCACTCAGCAATATTCTAGCAATATGGCGGCGGTCTGTCAATAATCGAGTCTGGACAAGACAATCCAGTGACGAACAGCATGAGCATCGATCTGCGCAACTGTGAACCAATGACGTGTGAACCAAGTCAGCGAGCCTGATCATCCAGTCCCGTTAGTTGCCCCTTACAACAAGTAGTGCCGCATTTTTATAGCATGGGTTGCTGAAGACCTATTCTAGCCCGGATCTTCACGTGTGGATCTCAGTATGAAGAATAACAGCTTATATTTATGAATTGTGGGTTTTACATCGTTCTTTGTCATATCTAGCAATATCACCACAGCGGACACCTGAGGTGACCTTCACACATTGTGGGGAATCAAACCCTGGCCTTCAGCGTGATAAGTGAACACTTTAATGACAAGGCTACCACACTGCTCCTTATCGGTATCAAGGGAAGCACCATGACAACAGGGATGCAACTATTCGGTTCTATTCATCGAAAGTCGAATCTGACACCTTAGCTTTGATTTTCACAAACCATTATCGCCAGTGTGATATTTAAATACCTATATCAGTTATTTCCACATAGACAGACAGACCGTCATTTTCACTTCAACTCGAGCAGTTTGGAGCGATGATATATGGCGAAACCTGACTGATAGTTCTACGCCACTTTTAGCAATATTCCAGCAATATCACGACCTGGGGACACCAGAAATGGGCACCACACATTAAACACATGTGGGGAATAGAACCTGTGTCTTCAGCGTGACGGCACTTTACACTTTACCTAGGCTGCCCCGGCGCCCCATCCCAGACAGAAAGATGTTTGATCTACGTAAGGAAACCACCGGCCCTGGAGGGAGTGAGTGAGTTTAGTTTCACGCTGCTTTTAGTCATATTCCAGCAAAATCACGGACAGGGCACCAGAAATGGGCTTCACACATTGTGCTGGTAATTGAACCGCGTGACGCCTGAATATTGCAAGTCCTCTGTGTGACGTGACTTTCATGAAAACCCATATTCCTCATACCTCTGAAATATCCCCTGTCCTTCCATGTCCTCTTGCATAGTCATTATCCCTTCCTATATTCCTTACTCCCCCCAATATTCCATATCCCCCACCATATTCCTTATACCTGATATTCCTCATCCTCTCCCATATTCCTCATTGTCCCTTCCGAAATCGTTATCCCCTCCCACCTTCTATATCCAGCTCCCGTATTCCTCATACCTTAAGGGAATCTGAACCAAGGTCAATCAAAGACTTGAACCACAAGACTTCCTTCCCCACATCCCCCCTTTACAAAGAACAAAGAATACCAATCTTAATATAAATGTCTTTTTAATTTTCATATAGCATGACCAAAAGTTAAGACTTGTTCCTCAGCTTTTAGCTTTTAGTTCCAAAAAACAAACATGCACGCACGCACAGAGAGAGAGAGAGAGGACACAGAGAGAGAGAGAGATCATGTGACAGGCAACATGTCAAGTCTTACACAACACCATTATCATTATGGTCGAAAGTTCAAACAGTATTGGTTGACAAAGTGGAATGTAATTAACTCACGAAAATGAGAAACACAGTCTGGGAAGACTTTTCTGGCCATGAGCACACCACGTCCAAATAAACACACTTTACTGCTTGGAACAATGAAGTCTAAAACATTCATACCAAGCGATGATAATGCACAGAAACAGATGATGTCAACAGCACTAGGATAGAAGATTGTGAAATACGAAATTAACAGAAAACTGTTGAATGTCACCATACATCATATAAACTGTACTGAATGCCCGTCAAGTCTTGTCAAAAGCCTCAACAACACAACAATAAGGATGAGCCATTCATCGCTTCAAACATGCAGTGATTGCTTTTAAATTAAAAAAATTCATTGGTAACTCTTCAAAAGGTGAGTGAACGATTGCACGCCAATAAAACCTGATATGCCCACCTGAAATAATTTTCACAAATTGTTCCCAAATGGGCAATCTAGCCAGGCCTGTGGCATGAGCAAACACTTTAACCACTAGGATACCTCACCGTGCCCATCTGATGGTTACAGACACCAGTGCGAAAGGATTTAGAATATACACAATGCAATATCTGTAATTGTACATACAATATGATTCAATGACTATGCATTTATTCATGTCAAATCACGTCAAAACTTCCTGGGAATAACCATTCCAGAGCCGTTTCCAAAGGGAAAGCTCAATCAAGATGAAGTTTCATCACAGGTACTCTTATTTGTAATTTGGAAATGCTTTTTACCATTCTTTTGTGGGTAAACATCACAGACAAAATATGGGATGGAGAGCATCATTAAACCAGTAGTAACTTACATTGATACAGAAAATGTCATTTTCTGATTAAAATTGATATTTCACACTTATCCTATCTCAGGCTTATTATGCTTGTCTCCTTCTTCTATGCGAACATAGTGGAACACTTGAATCCCTATATGTTCCCTTCACTGAAGAGGATGTAAAATCAACAGTCACCCATGAGCAGCCTCCCTTTAGTCTGTGCATTGGCGCGTAAATCTATCACATGCTTGTCACTCTCTCTGAATCAAACAGCCAAACACCCAGATTTACAGTGAAATTGGCCAACACGTGATGTTTATCGACATTGTAAACAAAAAAGTAAACAAAGGGGGTTTTAGTGTCTGCACTCGTTTACATCGAGTATGAGTACAGCAGTGAAGTGTCTTCAGCTGGCCGTTTCAGCTGGTTCCCATGGTAGCATCTGGAGCTGCTCATTTGTAACATCACTCTAACTTTACGTCACAGTATGATTTGAATGACGTCACCACTGTTGATGACACAACAAAACAAATGTTTACGTGTCAATACGCAGTGAAAAGTCTTGCAGTTTCCGGAAATCTAAAACCATTTGATCATGTTTTTCAACCAATCAGATTACAGAACACAGTGACTTTTGGTTTATAATATGTTCTGCTAGAAGAAGGAGACAAGTATAATAAGCATGAGTCAGGATCAGGAAAAATAATCATATTTTATCCTTACATGAAAACTCCCAAAGCACAAGAGCACCACTGAATCATTTCAAACATATTCAAAAGTGAACACCTCTATTTGCATTCTGTTTGTGTTCTTGGACAAGGAACAGCAAAGGCGTTCAAACATTCATTCATGCTAAAACAGAAAGCATGCAACTAACCTGTAGTCTCAAATTCGCAACCATTTACCCATGACTGGGGGGAAAATAGAATGCTTCAGTGATTTGACATGTTTGTAAGTAATCTAGCTTCTCGCTAGCTTGCATAACTTGTAAACGAAACATACATCATACGAAGATGCCACTTCACGACTCTGTAAACAATTCACAATATCAATTCATCTCGTTCCAAAACCTGTATATGAAATTAGAAAATGTAGAAATAGAAAAATAGAAAACAATGCAATAATTTTATCTCATATCACTGAATTAGACTCAATGCGGCATCTGAATTCTGAAAAAGACTCCTGCCATTAATTTGCACATTCTTTTCATGATTGATCAATCAAAGGTGTAAATAAAAAAAAAACACACATTATAACAGCAGATTTCACAAGGGATCATAAAAACACAAACTTTTTCCTAATTCACTGTTTACGGACATTTATAAATAAGTACATGTATAACCAATAATTTGTCAGAAGTATGCACAGACAGAGAGGATGTACAAGGATAATGTTTATAAATACAAACTTGACAACACCTTCAGGTTACTGGCTCTGTCAAACCATAACTGGGCACCATAACATTGATATACTCTTTAACACCTAGTTACCATGATATTACAAGTCTCCACTATCCAAATAAATAAATATGACATTCAACTAGGAAGTAACATAACATAGAAACATGTCAGTCATATATCTCAGTGTTAGTATTCTTAACTGTTTGTCCACTTGTGGAGACTATTTTGTGTTCATCTACCAGTTGTTTGTTTGCAGTACCTACAACTCATAAAACACCATTAGATCTAAATGGATTTGCCATGTCAAAATACACTTATGATGTTCTGACCAGATCATACCATGGTGGCAACTTTTTTGTCAGTCTTATTTCAGTGTAATTATTAAAGGCCAGATGTCTTGATGTCAGCTGCTAAGTCAACATCCTATTTCTTCATCTGATACCACTTTGTATTTTACATGGGAGACAGAAAGTATGTAAATATTTACATGATTATACAAATATCCTACATTTGTCACACATGGCCTTATCTTGATCCTTTGAAGACATACAGGAAACATCTCACAGTATACAAACATTCAGACATATGTATTTAATGGACACAACTTAAAACCTAAAAACTATCAAAATGGCAAATACAGTCATAAGGAGTTGAATGGTACATGTACTGAAATCTATAACAGGTTTTGAGACTGACATGACAGCACGGAAAATGTACATAGAACAGCTAACACTTTCATTCTAGAATTCATTACGAACATATGCAAATCTTCATCATCAAATGACATTTCTTAAATTGACAGGACAGTAACATAATGAAGTAGTTCATTAACTGAAGATCACAGGCTGGGATCTTCACATCTCAAATGAGAAGTACACAGACAACAATGAAAGCATCTGGCAAGTCATTGCAAAACCTGAAAACACCATAACATCAGCACTATGCAGATCAAAATTATTCACAGATCTTCCTTATAGTGAGGATTAAAGCTAAATGCTTTTCATTTGGAAAGAAGGCAAGGACAAGTATGCTTTTTGGCATCTCTGAGGCATACTTACACAAACTGTAATACATCTACATGCAGTGCAGGAATGAATGACAGCAGACTTAGCTTTGTACATGTGGCCCATGTTTACTGTGTTGAGTTCCACCTTCAGAAGGAATTATTCAAGAAGAAACTATAGCACTGTTGGAAACAGAAAACTGTTTTTTCATCTTTATCTCTACAATTTATGTAGCTGATATGTGAGTGAGTGAGTGAGTGAGTGAGTGAGTAGTAGTAGTATCAGCGGCAACAGTAGTGAGTGAGTTTAGTTTTACGCCACACTCAGCAATATTACAGCTATATGGCGGCGGTCTGTATATAATCGAGTCTGGACCAGACAATCCAGTGATCAACAACATGAGCATCGATCTGCGCAATTGGGAACCCAAGTCAGTAAGCCTGACCACCCAATCCCGTTAGTCGCCTCTTACGACAAGCTGAACTGATATGCGAAAGTGTGAAATATCTCTTAAAATAATTTCGGCCTAACTACAGTTCCAGTGGTAGGGAGAGACCAAACATGAAAAAGGGACTTTACTGAGGAGAGTTTAGTGCAAAACTGAGCAATGCAGAAAGTCGTAAGCAATTTACTTGGAACAGACCATGACTTTATGCAAATTAGTGTGTGATGATATTGTATTACAAAGGGCACACTTTAAATTCGACTTAGCTTCATTAATAAACGATATCTGCCGTAAACAAAATAACTTTTATGCTGAAACTATTAAGGACGTAGCTACCATGAAGTCTCACTATCACTATAAAAAGAAACTTGTAGGAGTCATCTCAAAAACAATATCAGGATCGGTGTCGCAGACAATGATTGAGATGAGGTTCGGGGATAGAGATATCAGCTAAGATCTCGGGTATCGGGTATCATACCCTTTCACATTAACCTCATGGAAGAAAGACAGTAAGATGTTAATTACCAGATGAGACACACATGAAAAAGCACAAAATATCTTTGAGCTGACCCCTTGTGCAGTGCACGCATTTCGTGCCAGGTGAGTCAACTTTCCGTCGTCATACCTGGCTAAGCGACCCAATTGCCACCTATTGTCTGATCTATTGTTTTCAGCAGCTATTCGTATTTTTTCTAAGTTTTGTCCAATTTTACAAGTAAACATGTTTTTCTGGATATCCTCTTCCCACTGAATGCCTAGTTAGGCCAAAGTGAGTATTTCGACATATCCTACTTGTAGCTGTGTAAATTTGAGGGCTACAGAGAAACAGTCGAAAAGCATTTTTTTGTCTATTTCCAACAGTACTTCAGTTTGACATTTTCTACTTTTTTACAAAAGTTTTCTCCAGCTGACATGGCTCAGTGGCAGTTTGCCTTTGTTCCATTTTTAAACACAGCCGCACTGACCCCGATCTTTCCTGCTTTAGCTGGACACTTATGACTGTTGTTTGAAAGAATCAAAAAATGATTTTAAGAGGTGAGAAATGGTGAGGTGAAATGGGAACAACAGACTTTAGCTAGTTTTAAAGTGCTAGCTCACTGCGATACCATGCCACATTATACTGACTCTGAGCCGACTAGTTCTTGATGTACCCATATTACTGCCCAGCTCGAGGCAGGGACTAACAAAGTCCCATATTTTAACGTCTTTTGGTATGACAGGAAGAAGTTCATGAAGATTGGTCAATGTCTGACCATAGGAGAACCAGATTGGTCAATGTCTGACAAGCCTCAAGGACTGCAGCAAGCTCACTTCACCAACATAACATGGACTTAAGACAGGGTTCATTTGCACTGAGATCCTTCTGTGAAGTGATACTAATGTACATGATTTCAGAATCAGAAATATACAAATATTTCACATAATCATAAGTCTATACAGAATGTTAAGTATTTTCACAAGGTCATGGTCATAACCATAGATCAAATTCATCTGCATGAGATTCACAACTACAATTTGTATATCTTCGTTCATGTAATAATGTCAATTATTACCCTATCAAGATTGAATTTTTTGCAAAATATACTTATTTGGGTTTTAAAATTTAAAAAAATTTTTTGCACTGTTAACTCAACTCTCCCTATCAAAACCTCATACTGTCACATTAACATAGCTTAAACATCAGCAAAACATCCTCCAACAAAACATCCTCCAACAATACATCCTTCAACAAAACATCCTCCAACAAAACATCCTCCAACAATACATCCTTCAACAAAACATCCTCCAACAATACATCCTTCAACAAAACATCCTCCAGCAAAACATCATCCAACAAAACATCCTCCAACAAAACATCCTCCTGCAAAACTTCCTTCAGCAAAACATCCTCCAACAATACATCCTCCAGCAAAACATCCTCAAGCAAAACCATTTTCAGCAGCACAGAGTTGGATACAACAATAGTCAAAAATGGTCATTACAAGAATAAAATCTCACTATATATAATTGTTTCATAAAATATATGAATACATGCCAGTGTATTCAGAACATTGAAAAACAGTATGAATTCCATTTCTCTTAGTGTTTCTACCAGTCCTGCATAAACTGTTCACAAACACCTGGTGTCAGCGCTGATTCTCAGTAGTCCAGTCAGATGATTCTTGCCTCTACTCTGACTTTACACCAAACCAAACCAAACCAAAACTACTTTTGTGGATAGTCAAAACTTGTACTACTGTTTTTCCTCCTGTTCTGCTGCACCTTGCTGCACCGTCTGGTTGTGGTCTCCATATTGTACACTCCTGTTACCAACAAAGTTGTGGGTATTGTAGTAGTTATTGATTGTCAGATGTGACGGACTTTTCTCCTCTTTCTCTGATGTTTCTGAGGACGTTGTGGGAGTACCTGAAATAGTGTCTCAGCCATGAATTCAATTCAAATTAAAGTTCAAATTTCAGAGGCAACTGAAAGTATGGCTGCTTGCCAGTCAAGTTCAAAAGCAAATTGTGATGGCGGACTGTCGAACATACACAGTCACATAACAATTTCAGTCATAAATTACAAAATGTTGCCAAAAATATCTCCAGTAAGATCTATTCTATGTTTCATGATGTCATATATCCGCAAAATATCAGTAGTGTTTGCATTAATTTTCTTATTTCCCAAGCAAATCCAGAGTGAATGATCTATGGGCATAATGCAGTTGTCAAGAACAGACAGGACAGATGCTGGCAAAATGGAATGTCTGAGAAACATCTACGACCTGGGCTCATCCCATATGTGACAAAAAAGATATTACATGTGTGTCATTCCTGCAATGTGAAAGATATTCTGAAAGATATTCAAGTCACCTGTGCTGGTCTCTTTTGAAGTCAATCGATGACACTCTTCAGTAACTGGGATTTCTCGTACATAGCGCCTCCTTCTCCATTCTGAAACCCCAGTAGACGCTTGTAAAGACACAAGTTAGTGTGGAAAGAATGGGCAGTATACCAGTAGAGTAACACCCTGTTTACATTTGAATCAAAGTCTTCCCTTTGATTAAAAGATGTTGGAAATTATTCTGACAAAGCCTTAAGCTATATGTAGAGCTCTTCTTCCTGAGGGAAGAGCTGTATGTAGGGCACCTCTTCTTGAGCATTGTTTAAGCTGTATGTAGGGCACCTCTTCTTGAGCATTGTTTAAGCTGTATGTAGGGCAACTCTTCTTGAGCATTCTTTAAGCTGTATGTAGGGCACCTCTTCTTGAGCATTGTTTAAGAAATGATCATTGATTCAAATTGCTTTATTTGTATGACAAAGGGTATGCATATTAATTGAAACACCGAAAACAAGTACTGCTTGTACATTTGTCTCACTGTTCCATGTCTGCATGATGGGAGACTGTAACTAAATAGGTCTGGACCAGACTATCCAGTGACAGACTTCCCAAGCATCAATCTACTCAGTGGTGTATGATTATACGTGTCAGCCATGTCAGCTTGTCTGACCACCCAATCCCACTAGTAGTCTTTTATGTCTGTCAATGTAAGGGTTGTAACACTATCTAATATGAATTACATGATCCTAGAGTCCGCTTAACATGTATACATATGACTTAATCATCATACCAGAGGGTCATTCAGGGCTAACATATCATTGCCTGTAACATGCAGATTTAATGTTATATACCTTTATATTGGATCTTTGCAATATTTCTACTTTTTATCATTACAAAGAATGTATCAAGTAACATCTGACTCACCAACAACTTTATACAAGACACCAAGGCCCAGCCCCAGCCCCAGCACCAGCAACACCACCAGCACTATGATCAGCCATTTGTATTCTTGCATTACACCAGGACTGTAACATCAGAATATCTTTGAATGATTATGATTCAATTCCATCATTTAAATGTTCACAAAAGGAAATACAAAACCAGACTTCAGCCAAGGGTAGTTGAAAGTCCAAGATGTGAAATGATTAATTGCTATCAGTCCTATCAGTCCTTATTGGCTGTAAATGGCATGTTTTAACAATTATTCACTTTCACAATCTGTACTCTCTCTTAATCAGCGTGAGTTTACATAGTCTTATAGCCGAAGCTGGTTGCCACAATACTTGTGAACTACAAAACTCGGCTTTACATATGAAACTAGTATGTAATTCCATCTTCCAGTTTCTTCCACATGTTATCATAAAGAGAGTGTGCAGAAGTACAATGAGCAGAAGTAACTGCCAAATCAACTCTTCTGCAGAATCCTTTGGTGAATAAAGATGCTCCTTAAGTATAGATGTAGCACCTGCTTGGACTAATGTAGTCAATCTGAGTGAGGATGAATCAGCACATTCTCTCAGTTGGGTAAAACCAATGGTTCTGGACTGGTGAAGATCACCAAACCAACCTCGAGCCAGCCAATAAGGAGCGACCAAAAGTTGGGTTATTATCTTCGTAGAGCATAGTTACTGTAACACTCATTGAAAAAGGGCCGGTGCTGGAAACATGTAAGCATTCGGACTCTACCACGAGAATGCTACAGCATCTTGATCCCATGCCAAGTGCTGAGAGGATTGGTGATAGGAATCTGAGTAGCTGATTGTTGAACAAGGATACAGAGAAAACAGACCCTAGCAAAAACAGACCCCCCAAAAACTGAAAAACGGTCTCCAAACCCAGAGAAAATGGCCTCTGTGCCTAAAGAAAACATAGATGATTATATGTATATACATATAACATCATATATATTCTAAATAATAGCAATTAACTTCATTGCGGATAAGGATTTACAAATGGATTGGGTTTTTTTTGTCTTTTTTCAGTTTCAATCACCACAGCGGTTTAACCTTTTTGAAGATTGATTGGTTGTTTCGATAGTCACAATGAACAAACCATTTTGATTCATTGTTTATTTTACAGGTAAGATTAGTTCATGATAGAATAGAAGGACAATAAGGTAGTGCTTATATTAACAAGCATTTTAGTTGTACTAATTCAAACTTTGGTTTGGTTAAAAAGATTTCAATGTAATTCCTAGTTTTACATTTCTATCAACAATAGACTAATTGTTTCACTGTCCTTCGGCGACAGGTGTTTATAATCTACCTTAATTATCACGACATTATAACCAGTTGTAACTAATCAGCACCTAATTATGACTTGTTTTAGACATTATAACCAGTTGTAACTAATCAGCACCTAATTATGACTTGTTTTAGACATGACTGAAATATTGTAGGCATGACTTAGAATACAGGTCAAGATACCGAATCACCCTGCTACTCCTCTTGTACTGACAGACGTGAGAGTGAGGAAACATACTTTCACCGCCAACTCCTGAGTAATGATAACATGTTCTTCCATGTGTTCATTCAATTATTTTGTCCGTTTTCACTAGGATCCATTTTCACTGGTCTGGTCATAAACAGATTTATGTGAGGGATACTGACTTGAAGCCCTGTGTGTTTATCTTCCTTTTGATCGTGGACAGTTGGTCTGATAGGCAGCTTGTCCAAGTATGGGGGACGTCTGGTCAGGCACAATGGCATTGTCGGTGCACCCTCAGAGATGGAAGAGGATCCTCTGTGTGCCTATTTACATGTCTTTCTTTATTCGATCTCTTAACTGAAACAGGGCCTACATCTTCTGATTTATGTCTGGAATCCCAGTCCGTGAGGCGCTGGGCCCCATCTTCATAATATGAGCAAAGTTGTTGTCATCCATCTTAGCGCATAGGTGGCACTTGGTCACATAGGCTGCTCCTGGTCACATAGGCTGCTCTTGGTCACATAGACTGCTCTTGGTCACATAGACTGCACCTGGTCACATAGGCTGCTCCTGGTCACATAGGCTGCTCTTGGTCACATAGACTGCACCTGGTCACGTAGGCTGCTCCTGGTCACATAGGCTGCTCTTGGTCACATAGACTGCACCTGGTCACATAGGCTGCTCCTGGTCACATAGGCTGCTCTTGGTCACATAGACTGCACCTGGTCACATAGGCTGTTCCTGGTCACATAGGCTGCACCTGGTCACATAGACTGCTCCTGGTCACATAGGCTGCTCCTGGTCACATAGACTGCACCTAGTCACAGGCTGCTCCTGGTCACATAGGCTGTTACTGGTCACATAGACTGCACCTGGTCACAGGCTGCTCCTGGTCACGTAGGCTGCACCTGGTCACATAGGTTGCACCTGGTCACAAAAACCAATGCAGTCCATACAGGATGCATGTGAATCTGAGACTGAGAAGGCCGTTTGCAGTCCATGAAAACTTTCCTTTTCCTTGACGTAGCATTTTCTTTCCTACAGTGTACAGCACATCAGCACCCTTGTGCGACAAGACAGAGAATGACTACAAATGAGGGTATTATGACAAATCAGGGGACAGACTGCAGGCACAAGTTTGTCAAATCAAATTTCAGCATCAACGTTTGACTGTCTCAACACTAAGGGACACATCTGCAGCAATACTAGAGTTCTTACTTTGAAATTCCAGTCGTTGCAGTAGTTGGTGTGGTTGAAATGGCTACAGTTGGTGACAGTGTTGAAACTGCTCCCATGACATCGTTTGCTGCAGTGTTTGATGTCAGAATCTGTGTTACCTGAGACTGAGTACCTGCAACACATGCACCTCGTCAGACATTCGCCATTGCAATATGGAAGTCACAGAAACATGTTGAAGAATGAATAAACAATTCAAACCATCCACCAGGCGAGTAGCAAGCCAGTTTTTGTAATAATGGCAGCTATGCCCCTGTCCATTCACATCCTTAACATAGCAGGCACATAACAAGAATTTAAAATTATGTTCATCCAAGAACTTTTGCCATATTTACTGACATTACTTGTAGAATTGGGCAACAGTACCAACATTCCTCACAACTCTCCCTTTCAAACAGGTATCAGTATTAGGAAATTCACATTTTTGGTAAATTAAGTGAAACAATAAGAAGAATGAGTAAGACTAGCTGTATAGCTGACCCTGAGCACTGGTTGTTGGTGCTGCAGCAGGCGACATCAACTCCCGCCAAACACAGCGTCCACTTTTATTTCTCACCCGACCTTCTTTACACACACAGCTTCCTGTTGAGAGAGGAAAATATAGTTATGTGCTTAGACGACATGTTTACACGGTCTCCCATGATATGTGCTAAGATAACATGTTTAAAGGGTCTCTCTTGATGCATGATAAGACGACATGTTTAAAGAGTCACCCTTGATACATGCTAAGACGACATGTTTACAGCATCTCCCTTGATACAAGCTACAGTGTTCCCAGAAATTATTGAGAAAATCTTTGTTTTTTTTCTAATGATGCTAAGATTGGAAAAAGGGCTTTCACTATGCACTAAGCATACTAAATAAGGGAGACAACTCTTGAAGGCTTAGAAGGCAGCTCATTACGTCAAGAGTTATCTCCCTTGTCTGAGCAGACAGCTTCCTGTGTTGACATGGCAGAATTTACAGCAAGAGAGAAAAGAAAGCTCATTCTAGATGATTTTGAAAGGGGTGAGGCTGATGCTAAAGTGTTAGCTTGTAGACATGGCATTCCTCTGTCTACAGTATACAGAACTTTGAAGAATATTCAAACAGGAACCGGGATAGAGCACAAAGCAGTGGCAGGTCGGCCTAGGAAATTCAGTGTTGTGGATGGCCGAAGACTTGGGCAGATTGTGAGAAGGGGCAAATTGAAAAGTTTTGAGAACATCAGAAGTGAAATGATTAGCAGAGGAAGTCCTCAGGTATGCAATGAAACAGTTAGGCAGGAATTACAGAGACTTAATTGGGTGAAAAAACGTGGAATTCCCTCGCCGTTGATGAAAGATGCACAAAAGGAAAAACGTTTAAACTGGTGTCGTGCTCATGAAAATCAAGATTGGGATAATGTTTTCTTTTCGGATGAAAGTTCTGTTTGGCTTTTCTCTAATTGTGTGCAAATTTGGACCAAAGATACTGTCAAACCTATCTACCAGCGACCAAAACATAGCCCGAAGTTTCACATGTGGGGTGGCATATCGGCTCGCGGAATGACGCCATTGTGTGTTTTCACGGGAAACTTGACAAAAGAAAGATACATTGACATTCTAAATGGTCACCTTCTTCCGACAGCACAAACATTGTATGAAGATGATTGGATTTTCCAGCATGATAATGACCCAAAACACACTGCGCGCTACACAAAACAGTGGTTGTCGGGCGAAAATGTTCAAGTTTTAGACTGGCCCAGTTACAGCCCAGACCTAAACCCAATTGAGAATGTGTGGGGAGTCATGAAGGACAGAATAAACCAAAAGGGACTGAGAAATATTGAAGATATGAAGGCCGAGATGGTCCAATATTGGGATACCCTGTCACACGATTACCTACAAACTTTGATGGGTAGTGTGCCTAGGCGTATTCAGGCATGCATTGCTGAGCGAGGAGGTCTAACAAAGTACTAAAACAAGACTGAGACTGTAAAAGGATGATGTTTTAACATGTTTATGTAAGTAAAACGCCAGAAGTAAATAAACGTAATGAGTTACATGACGCAACATGATTCTCAATAATTTCTGGGAATACTATAAATCGACATGTTTAATGGGTCTCCCTTGATACATGCTAAGATGACATTTAAAGAGTCTCCTTTGATACATGCTAAGACGACATGCTAAGACGACATGTTTAAAGGGTCTCCCTTGATGCATGCTTAGATGACACATTTAAACTTAAAGGGTCTCCCTTGATGCATGCTAACACAACACGTTTAAAGGGTCTCCCTTGATGCATGCTAAGATGACACACTTAAACTTAAAGGGTCTCCCTTGATGCATGCTAAGATGACACACTTAAACTTAAAGGGTCTCCCTTGATGCATGCTAGGACGCCATGTTTAGAGGGTCTTCCTTGATACACAGTTATTTACTGCACTTCTAATGTTTGTGGCAACCCCAGCCACCTAAAGTTCTCTGAAATTTCAAAACACCAGTGAGTGAGTGAGTGAGTGAGTGGGTGGGTGGGTGGGTGGGTGGGTGAGTGAGTGAGTGGGTGGGTGGGTGGGTGGGTGAGTGAGTGAGTGAGCGAGCAATGTTCCATGAATATCATGGGTGGAGAACTTCAGTAACATTTATGACTAGACTACCCCCATCCTCGATATCTCCAGGGTATACGTTCCGATAAGTCTCCACTATACCCTGGACGCATCTACGGCTCTGCCAGATAAATTTATTACCTCCCTTTGCTGGCTCCGCCTTCTCACAGAAGCCAATCAGCTAGGCCGCCGCTATAACAGAGCTTGCCAGTGTCAACAAAGGTAGCGGTCGCAACTGCGAAGGTTTGCCCACAGTGCGTCCCAGATTTTAGGGAAATCATACAAACAAATTGACAGGTCCGAAACTTTAAAACAACATATGCAAGAACGCCTTCTACCTCTTCCAGAGAACCTCTGCATGGTTGCTGTTGCCAAGTATAATCGGTTAAATAATTAAAAAAACGAAAGTGAGTTGTGATTGGTTCGCTCAACTTCCCAGCATAGACACCTGACTGGATGAAAAGACAGTCAAGGGAGGTAATAAATTTATCTGGCAGAGCCGTAGATGCGTCCAGGGTATAGTGGAGACTTAGCGGAGCGTATACCCTGGCGATATCGAGGATGGACTACCCCATGCCCACTGTACTTTGTTAGCGGAAGTAGTCAACACACCTTTCAAATTCTGAAAGCAGCACATCTGAATCTAGCTCATCGGTGATAGATTTCATGCCCTTGTAAAATGCTCAATAACAAATCAGATTCAATTTAAACATGCAATTTTCTGAATAAAATTGATATTTTATACTTATCCTGACTCTCCTCTTCCCGGCGAAGGTAGAGGAATACTTGAAATCCCTTCTAAAAGAAGCAGACGTAAAATCACTCTCACCCAAGTGTTGCCTCCCTATTCCCTCCATGGTCAGCTGACCGCCATGATACTTCACTCTCTCCTGTAATCACCCAACATGAGAATGCGAGAATTCAGCATGTCTGTGAGGGGCGGCTGGGAGGGCTTTCACCATGAGTCAGGATTAGTATAAAATATCAATTTTATTCAGAAAATTACATATTTTTCCTTATCCTGACTCATGCTTAATTGCTTACAGAATCGGACGGAAACGGCGGTAGGTGAGGCCACGCTGGATTCTGCTGTCAGTTGTAAACTACATCCAATAATTTCCCCCCTAACGGGAACTTGTAACAGCAATAATTCAGTCTTATTCTACTCATATTGACTGTAGATTTTGGGGGAAATCACATCCAGTC
Organism: Haliotis asinina; assembly: GCF_037392515.1. Taxonomy (NCBI): domain Eukaryota; kingdom Metazoa; phylum Mollusca; class Gastropoda; order Lepetellida; family Haliotidae; genus Haliotis; species Haliotis asinina. Next base: position 192,512 of record NW_027133902.1, read on the forward strand.
GAAAAAAGGTTCTGTTGACAGGTACTTGATGACACTAACATATCTAGTGTCTTGTTAGTTTCTGATGTAGCTAAATATCATGATATAACAATCAAACCTAGTTGCGACCTTTCTTCAAATATCTTCATAATGAATATAAGGTCATAATCACTTATGCTAGTCTGTTCAAGACGTGCGCATAGATTTTCCACCAAAATACTCCACACAACGTCTGGCTTCCACAAGTCACGTGATAACTCGGGTGAGTAAAGTCAGCATCATCGGGGAACTGTTAGTTGCTGAGCAACAAGAAGTGCTCCAAACTGATGAATGCCAAAGACGTCCTCTGTGGCTATGTCTGGCAGATAATGGTTGGCGAATACTGTACTTGACTTCCCAAAACAGCCTTCCATAATAGCAGATAGCGAGCCATTACCATGCAGCGCTAGTGTAGAGGCTAGAGTTCTCACTTCATGTGGGTTAGAGGCTCATGGAGGGTCTAATCCTGCTGCTTTATATGCTCTAAGTATAACAGCTCTGAACCAGACTGAGATAGTGTTGTGGGATACTTCCGTGGGTGTCTAAGTAGATATAGGGATAAATAGGCGCTTGAACCATTGTCTTCTAGACTTAGTACGTGCAATGTATATTTTCAATGCTCTCACTGGACATAATGATAAATCTTGTGTATCGTGAGGTCCTAAGATTGAAGAACTCTCTATCTGGTTGACCTAGCAGTTGATTCTTTGCTATGAAATCCCATCTTAGACCTAAATGAGCTGTTTCCTGGTGACTTGTGACCACGTTTCCTGGAGACTTGTGTCGAAGCTCGTTTGATTGAAGTCTAGTGCATGGATTTCTTATATTCTTGCCACTGTAGCCAAGGCAATTAAAAATAGCACCTTTTGAGTCAACATATCAATTGAAGTTCGATAAAGTGGTTCATATGCATCACTTGTGAGATGTTGAAGTACAATATTTAAATCCACGCTGGAGCTCTAAATCTGTGTTGTTGATCTTCCAACTTGAACGAACGTAGTAAGGCAATGAGCTCTGGTACTTTAGTCAGTTTGGTCCCTGTTCCCATGGTGATGACTGAGCTGAAAGCAGCTAAGTATGTATATAATGTAGAACCCTTCAGGCCTTTAGACTGACGTAAATAGCATAAATAATCCGCTATTTGAGGATGTGTTGCCTTGTTCGCAGAAAATCCCTTTTTTCTGGCGTATGTTTCAAACCATTTCCACTTGTCGTCATAAAGTGTGCGAGTTAATTTCCGTGAAGCTAAGGTGACTGCTTTCGCTGCTCTCGCTGAATATCCTCTACGTTTCAGAGTCTTAATACGGTCCATACGTGAAGATGGAACACCAATGGTTGGCCGTGCACTTGTTTTGTGTGGGGATGAATGAGAAGATTCTTCCACTCTGGTAACTGTAGTGTTGGCTGTCCTAGCTCTTCTATAAGTGTTGGAAACTAATCTCGCCTTGGCCAGTAAGGCACGACCAAAATCAGTTGTAACCTCTTTGTTTGTCTTATTTTCTCGATGACTTTTGGTAACAGTACTGGAGGGGGAAACGCGTACGCGTTCATACCTTCCCATGAAATGCTGAGAGCGTCCGTTGCCCAAGCTAAGGGATCTGGTACTGGTGACACAAAGGTTGTTGTCTGTTTGTTGAATCTCGTTGCAAATAGGTCTATTTGCAGTGAACCGAAAGTTTGACTGATTAGTTGAAACACTTCCCGATGCAGCAGCCATTCTATTGGAAATGGACGCAGGGGACGAGATAAGGCATCTGCCATGATATTGCAGGCTCCTGGTATGTGACACGCTTTTACTTGAAGATTCAGACTGTCAACTAGGTTGCACGTTAGGCGTAGCAGAGATAGTGATCTTGTTGATCCTTGTTTGTTTATGTAAAAAGCTACTGTTGAGTTGTCCGTGTGGATCACTAATAACTTGTTTCTCAATGCTGTCGACCAGTGGTGGATGGCATGAATGATCACTTTCATTTCCAACTGGTTGATATGAACAGCCGGTTCCTCTTTGTTCCAGATTCCTGCTGCTACCTTGTTTTCCAGATGAGCTCCCCATCATTGTAGGGATGCGTCAACGTAAAGGTGGTTGTTGAATACATATAGCTTCCTGTGCAGACATTCGATCGGCGAGTCCACCACATCAGAAAAGACATCAGACTGTCTGGGAGCGGAATCTGTCCTCTGTTGTTGAGATGAAGATCCAAGAAGCATTGTAAGGGACGCAACTGCAGTCTTCCTCTTCTGGTCATATCTTGCGCTGACATGAAGAGACCTAGTAGACACTGCCATTGTGGAAGTGTTAATGGAGAGAGTAGAGCTTGTATTATCATTTCTTGAATCTTGACCCACCAGTCCACCGGAACTACAATCTGATTCAACATAGTGATGAAACAAATCCCAAGGAATCTGAAATCTTGTTGAGGTTCCAATTCCGACTTTAGGGGATTTACTAACCAAACCAGTTGTGTTAATAGCCTGATCATGAAGTCTAATTGTGGTCTGAGTTGACTTTTCCGTTGATGCGCTTGTATCCCATCGTCCATATAAAAAGCACTGCACAGCCCCCTGAGGTGTAGATAATTGATGATGGGCTTGGTTATCCCTGTAAATAGCCATGGGGCCAAAGATATTCCAAACGGTAGGACCCAGCATTGATAATGCAGTCCGTTGAAAAGGAAACATAGATATTTTCTGGATTCTTGATGTATCGGGATATGCAGGTATGCATCTTGTAGATCTATGCTGGATAGATAGTCTGCCGGTCGGATGAGGAGTCTTGGTTGAGGAAGATGTAGCATCTTGCAATGTTCTGGCTTCCGTAGAAACTTTTAGTTGAATTCCTTCATGTCGTAAATGAGATGGAATTTCTCTCTGGAATTCTTCTTCGGTACTAGGAAAATTGGAGAATAAAATCCCGCCATTAGATTCTGTGGCTGTATTACTTCTACTGATCCCTTCTGCAACAGTGTTGATATAGCATCGGTCAACTTGTCTAGTTGATTGTTTGCATAGATGATGGGAGTCAGGATCATCCTCTCCTCCTCATTTACTGGATTGCTAAACTTAGCGATGAATGTCTTGTTGATGGCTCTAGATCAAGCTAATCGAAAAAAGGTTTGCCTCGTAGTGTGAAATCTTCTGTCTTCCACCTTGTAAAATCTGCTAGGAGCTGGGTTGATGACTTTATAGCCTTCGTCGACCTTAGGCGCTCTGATGAATGGCTCCATAATATGAAGAGGGAAACGACATGTGTAAAAATGTGGCAAATGTTGCTGTTGAAACTTGGTTGCTATATTGAACACTCTAGACAAAGTCTCAGGTATCGTAGATACAGGAGGTATCGACAGAAATGTTAATGTATCAACGTCGTCATTCTCCATCTTCAATGTGTTGAGCTCGGTGGTATCCTTAGATGGGGAAGCCAGGTTTAAACCATCTGTGATCCATGATGTGATTTCAAAATCCAAAAATAAGACTTCCTCCGGTGATAATTCATGCTGATGTCTAACTTCATTCTTCCTAGAGAAAGATGAATTCATAGATCGCCGACGATCCGGACTGCGTGAGTCTAAGTCCGAAGGGGAGGATGACTGCATACGACGTCAGTGTCAATCTAGTTGCCGATGTCCGATGCATGGTGTCTTCACTCCGTATCATTAATGGAGACTCGTAAAAAAAATGGAGGTTCTTCTAAGGGGACTATCTCCTCCCCAAATGACTTCTTTATCAGTGAGGGATGATTCTGGGATGATCTTGCAGATGAAAACTTTGACTTCTTAATTTTCTTAGTCTGAGACGGTCCTGTCTCAACGAATGATCTCTTCAGAGTCTTGGGTGGGGACTCGCCAGACCCTGGACACAACCTTGGACATACGGCTGGCCTCTCACTGGAATGAATCTCAGCATCAACAAGTAAATGGTTACTTCAATCTGCACTGAAAACACGATTTCATCAACTGAGACTAAGTCTCAGATGTGACGAAATACGTGTTAGAAATAGACACAATAAATACAAAATTGTATAATAATAATATATAAAAAGAAGCCAAATACTGCATACAACACAAATTTAGTTATAAAAATAAAAGAATGAAAGACTTATCGCTGTGTATGGGACCCCAGGTGCCTCCACCCGCCCTCATCAGCCGACAGGGAGAGAGTGAAGCCATGTGCGCAGGAGGGGAGGTAATTCATGGGTGAGTGTGATTTTCTTTTAGAAGGGAACTTCAAGGGATTTCAGGTGTTTCACTACCTTCGCCAGGAAGAGGAGAGTAAGCAATTAAGCATGAGTCAGGATAAAGAAAAATATGCTGAATGTAATCAAAATTATCAGAGATGAAACTTTTCACAAACAGAAACAAAGCAGAACCCACTCACAATCCGAGACTAACCATTTAGCATGAGATTCTCCAGTCTATCACACAACCTGTGTCTGCAGTCTTCTTTTAAGTTGCTGTGTTGGTAGTAATTCCTGGAGGTGTCACACTCACAGACCGGTGGGTTTCCTGGACCAGGCTCCCCTCGACGCACCAGCCTTTGATTGTCTGCAAGAAAACATCACATGTTATATTTAGAACAACTGAGGAGACAAACTTGGTGAGAATTGTTAAAATCTTATTAAAATCTAAATATTTTAGATATTTAAATACTTACCTCACCGCCCTATGGTAAGGTAAGTATTTAAATATCTAGAATATTTAGATTTTAATATATTTTTAATTTACCTTACCATAGGTCTTATGCATATGGCTTCGACAGATGGACGGTGGTGTGGACCTTCTACTTCAGCAGACAATGCACATGCACAGGGGACCCGGGAGACCAATGCCAACCATCACAACCTGGAAACAGGACAAAGGGTAACCCAAGGGAACTGCAAAGAAAAACTGACGCACCCAGAGGGTGAGGTTAATCTTAAGACCAATGGTAAGAACAACATAATTACCTAATGGGCGGAAGGCCGGGTGAATTGCTGGGCAACCACCAATGGACCAAACGACTGAAGCCCCTCCATGTCCTCAACCGCCAAGTCCCTCAGGTAGTGTGAGGCAAAAACGGTGGTCGATTTCCAAAAGCAACCCTTCATAATCTGTGGCACCGTACAGTTCCTGTGGAGGTAGACGGCAGAGCTCTAGTTTCTTAGGGGTTGTTCACCGCCGGATGGGGAGGCTTCTTGGCATCATACGCCGCCAGGATAGTAGACCAAAGCCACAAGGCAATCGTATTTCTGTTTACTTCCCCCTTGCAAGTCGATGAAAAAGGGATAAACAACTTTTTCCAGGAGCGTCTCTTAGAGGCAGACCTCTGGATATAGCATCTGAGAGCCCTGACCGGACACAAGAACTCCTCCTCTGTCCCTCATGGACTCGACCATGTCTCGATTGTTCAAAACGCACTTGTGTGACATCCAAGGTGTGAATCTCACTAACTCTGGCTGCCGTAGGTAGGGCCAGTAGGAAGACCATCTTCTTGGACAATAACTCGAATGAGGCATTCTCTAGGGGCTCATACGTTCAACTTGAATGCCTTAAGTAGGGTAACCAATTCCGGTACTTTAGAAATCTGAAGATCCGTTTTGACCGCCAGGACGGAATTCAGCGCCGACAGATAAGTACCCAACGTACTCCCTTTCAGATGCTTGGAGTTGCGCAGGACCATCAGAAAGTTCACCACAAACTGTGGGGAGGCTGTCATGGGATCCTGTGATCTCTGAACACAGAAGTTCTCAAACGTGCACCACTTGTCATCATATACGGATCTGGTGGATACACAATGAGGCCGGGCTATGACACTCGCCACCCACAAGGAGTAACCCTTCGCCCTTAATGCTTTCTGTAAATGACCCAGCCGTGCAGATGGAATCTCAGCAGGTCCGGATGGAGTTGTTGACTGTGAGGATGACGTAGTAGGTGTGACCAATCTGGCAGCTGGAGCGGCTCTCCGCTGTCGAGACGTCGCAGATCGGGAAACCACGGTCTGGTGGGCCACCAAGGCGTGATAAAAAACAGTCTCAGGTTCTGCGTCTGCTTAATCTTGGCGACGACTTCCAGAAGAAGGACAGGTGGTGGAAAAGCATACACGTCTAGACCTTCCCACGACAGGGATAGTGCGTTGACTGCCCAAGTCTGCAGATCCAGTACGGGAGACACGTAAGTTGGCAACTGGTGGTTGAAGCTGGTGGCGAAGAGGTCCACCAGGGGTCTCCCGTGAAGCAGGCAAATCTGATGAAACATGTCTGGATGAAGCATCCATTCTGTCGGAGATGGTCTGCCGGGACGCGCCAACGCATCTGCCAGAATATTCTTGTAGTCGGGTATGTGCCGGACCGCGACTGTGATCCCGTTGCTGTTTAGAAGATCTGCTATTAGGAACATCTGGTCTAGGAGTTGCTTGGACCTGGTCGTGCCCTGGTTCCGGATAACCCAAACAACTGTGGAATTGTCCGACACCACAAGGAGCTTGGTGTTGGTGAGAATCGGCAGCCAGTGGCATACTGCTAAAATGACAGCTTGCATCTCCAAGTTGTTGATGTGCAACAACTTTTCGGCGTCGGACCACAGCCCTGAGGTCGTCCGGCGGACAGGTGGGCACCCCTAGCAGGGATGCATCCACGAACAACTTGTGGTAGTGACTGAAGTCTTTCAAACAAACGCCGGCGCAAACGCTCGATTCTACAGTCCACCACGGAAGGTACCGATGTAGATGCAGAGGTAAAAGGAACTCTGACTTGAGATCGTCCTTCCGGATGAATGGTAACAGAAACCTCTGTAACGGCCACAGCATAAGGTGCCCCCTGAGCGTAAGATCTTGCGCCGACGCCAAAAGACCCAACAGAGACTGCCACTCTCTGAGGGTCATGGGTTGAGGGAGACCTCGATCCGCAAACACAAGTATCTTCTACCATCGATCTGGAGGGACCCTGACAAGATTGTCCTTCATTAGAAACGAAGAATCCTCTAATGAACATCAGCTCTTGCGTTGGCTCCAGGTGTGACTTCTCGGTGTTGACAATCCCACCCAGTTGATGTAACAGTCGGGTGGAGAAGTCCAACTGTTTGCGTAGCAGCTGAGGACTGTAGTGGTTGAGAAGACAGTCATCTATGCACGGATCGAAGTCCACTCCCCTGAGATGTAGGAATCTGGTAACCGGCAGAGTGATCCGTGTGAAAAGCCACGCGGCCATAGAAATTCCAAATGGAAGCACCCTCTACTGGTAATGCATTCCGTTGAAAACAAATATCAGGTACTTCCTGTGATGTGGATGGATGGGAACGTGCAGATACGCATCCTGTAGGTCCAGACTGGCTAGCCAAGCCCCAGGTGACAGTTTGGCTCAGATCTGCTCTAGTGACATCATCCGGAAATGTGGAGGTTAGGCCAGATACTGTCTGTTGAAGGCCGCCACATTGTGTATCATGCGCATCTTGCCGGAATCTTTCTTCGGCACCAGGAAGATGGGTGAGTAGAACCCCAGGGAGCGATGGGGTTCCAGCACTGTCTCTATGGCTCTCTTGGACAATAGGAAGTCAATGTTGGATGCTAGGAGAGCTTGTTGATGTTGAGGACATATCCGCGACTGGGGAGTAGAGGTCAGCGGTGAAGTCTCGACCAATGGCAGCTTGTAGTCGGACTTTAAGATCTTGCTTACAAATGGGTCCTCTAGGAATGACCAGTTGGGCAAGAAGATCCCTAGTCTCCCACCTACTGGAGTCGGATGGATAGGTACGACTGGGGGTGGGAGGTCCCAGTCGTAGGCATCCAAGGCTTCAGCGCCCAGAGTAGGGGCGCTTCCCTGTCTCGCCCTGGCGTTGATGGACTGTCATGGCTGCACTCCTGGGGCTTTCGCTGATTGTCGGTGTCCTTGGCGTGGCCACGCCCCCTTCCAAAGGAGGAACGAATGGACTCCCTCCTAGGAATATACCGTTTCTTTCCGCTACCTCTGGCTCTGCCACAAAAGGCAGAACCCAAAGCCTCGAAAGTAGATAACGCTACTTCAGTGTTGGTCAGCTCCGCATGAGACTTGTACACATCCGGGATCTTATCGGCAAATAGAAACTTGGAGGTGAAGGACGCACAAAGCAGCTGACGTTTAAACTCTTCCTGCCAACTGCACGCATCCATGAATACGGAGCAACGAACAGATGTCGTCATGGCCAAGGCCACCCGCAAATGTCTGAGGCCATGGAGAACCTTGCCTTGCCACTGAAAAATCGTTGTGTGGTGGTCAACCCTGGAGGCGCCGTCGAGGTAGCCGAGGCTAATGCAGAAATAGGTTTGAGCATGCGTTTAAGTTCCGTGTCTATGGCCCCCAACTTGAACTTTGTAGGCCGATTGCGTAGAACCTGACAGGCGCTTGAGTGAGTCATCCTGGGCAGCTCCCTTATCCGTAAAGTCCAAGCTATGGATCTTATTATCGTATCTTCTTGACTTGGACGCCTTGATCGTTGGATTCAAGGAGAGATTCGCAAAATCCTCATCCAGGAGAGACAGCATCCGCCATGGGATGAGGTGGAATAAGCAAATCAGGTGACAGGTGGATGGCTGACAGGCTACTGGAATCCGCTGAAGGACAGTCTGGCAGCAATCCATTCAAAAACCGCCATTAACGGTAGATAAGTGCCATCATTATCGCCTACTCCTGCCTCGTCATAGTCTGGGCAAAAGTGCTGTTCCTCCAGATCCTCCCAAGAAATCGATGTCGATTCCCGCCGCTGGGTGGAAGCGGAAGTTGAAGTCTGAGTAGTAGAATCCTTCAAAGAAACTTGAGGAGCCTCCGGTGAACATGAGCGCAGAGTCCTAGAACAGCGTCAAGGAGACCTAGACCTAGACCTAGATCGGAAGCGCCGCCTACTCACAGTAGAACGAGAGTCCTAAAAAGAGCGTCTAGGAGATCGTGAACTCGAAGCAAACGCCGATGGTGACTACGGCATGGGGAACAGGAACGCCGACCTCTCGGAGACCTGGAACGTGACCTACGTCTTGAGCGCTCCGCTTCCAAGCGCCAAGCGCGCTCCTCATCCTCCCTGGAAAGTGTATGAGAAATCCTGGGAATTCAGTTGGGTGTCGGCGTAGGCACAGGAGTCGTCATCTGAACAAGTGCTGGCATTGGTATAGGCGCTGGTATCAAGACAACTAAAGGTGTCACAATCGGGGCTAGCGTAGGAAAAGGCGCTGACGTGGGCATAAGCGCTGGCGTAGGCGTAGGCGTAGGCGTAGGCGTAGGCGCTGGCACAGTGGTCCCAATGGTACTGCCCTTGAGTTTCCTCGAGCACCATAAAAGTTCCACCAGGAACTGGGGTGACGCTAACAATGGCTCCTGTGACTACTGACCAAAGAGGGCATCTGAGGAAAAGGAAGTTCTTATGAGACGCCTCTTGAACTCCTCCTGCCATGAACATGTGTCTAAAAAACTCATCCACTATTGTCATAGATAATGCTGTACGGACATACCCCAATAGGTCGTGAAGCACCTTGCCCTGTCACAGGTATATGCTCCAACTGGGACTCGTTAACTGCAGTCAAATCAACAGCCACCGCTGACGCTAGCGTCGAGACCGGCTTCAAGATATACCGCAGTCTCCGTATTCTGGAATCATGTAGGAGTAGGAGGATAGTCTCCTAATGGTCTCATCTAACGCCGCAAAATCAAGACTATGAGCATTATAGTCCTGTTTCTTCGACCTGGGTGCCCTATTTGTGGAGTTCAACGACAATTTGGCAAAGTCCTCGTTCAAGCAGGATATGGCGTCGGCCACCATACGATGTGGCAGAATCATCAACTCTGGCACAACTCTGACAGTCCTGGCGCTGTCCACACCTGACGACAGGGAAGGGCAATCTGCGAGTGTACAATAGCGAATTTATATGCTATTATCAACACAAAGATTGAAACATATTACCTACCCAAACATCAAGAACTTACAAAAGGAATCAGTGTAAAAGCATAGTAAATCAAACTTTATTAGCTGAAAAAAAAAGATAGCAACCCAAACACATCTAGACAAAACGACACTTGAAGTAAAAGTGAAGTTCCCATGGAGTCTGCGCGCATTCAAGATTGAATAGCAATTCAACTCCATCAGATCTCCTACTAATCGAAGCTTGAGCTAATGTGCTATATACCTATGGTAAGGTAAGTAAAAAATTAACCACGGCAAGCTTTGAAAAATTTGCACCATGAAGTATCGGAGATGAGCTTAATGACAGCAGGCCAGCTTCCCTGAGCTGCTAATCAGTCTCATGTTTCTAGTATTGTTCTTATGGAGTGGAAAATGTCTTCATGTGCCTGGTATTGTCATAATGGATTTGAATATTATTTAATGTATCTGGTATTGGTAATGATTTGAACATGTCTTGATGTATGTATTACTATCATTATTGAACATTTCTTGATCCATACATGCTATCTTTCAGAACTTTCAGATCAAATATAACTTAAATTACCTATCAAAAGATTAGATTCACCTGTATAAATATAGCCACCTTTTCAGTCAACTGTTCCAAACTAGATTTTGCAAAATATTCAATACTGTTTAAAGGTACTGTTTACACATGAACTGATGTATTGCAAAACAAATTTGTAACGTTGAAATGATTGTGATTACACGACGCTCAGCGGAAGTCGCGGTGGCTGAGCGGGCTAGTCGGCTGACTTTGTGTGCTGGCGATTAGGTGCCTGACTCTGAGGGTGCGGGTTCGAATCCCGGATGGGACTCAACAGAAAAAAGTACTAGAATTTGTACTTTACTAAGAAAGTGAACCCCCAAATATGACATATGTTGCGTTGAAATGATTATTTTCTTAAGTTCAATAGACGATGAAACTAAGTGAAAACTGCCATATTTTTAAAGCTTTACACTAAAACACAGTTGTTCACGGGCACAATATATGGACCAGCTTTTCAGCAATTTGATGCATAATTCTAGTGCATTTCATCTGCTTAAGGTTTGCAGTTGGTTTGGTCATTTTAGTGAAGTAGCTCCTCTTGGAAGTAACCACATATATATACATTACATACCGTAAGTTCTTTAAGTGAGTGTAAACTTTTGATGGGTAGTATACAAGCAAATAGTTATCTCATTCCAACACTTTCAATAACAATAGGGATACAGTATATAGTCAGCAATGACGTATACCTGGAGCACAATAGACTTGGAAACATGACAGGTGCTGGTCCGAAGTTATGTTGTCCACTGGCTGGTACTTATCTGCAGGACACACTTGACAGGTGTCTGTGGAGCCATCAGTTGTACAGGGCACCGTCTCATAGCCTGTGTCAACAGAACAAGGTAGAGACATTAAAAATTGAATGAGAATAAAAGAGCATTTAAAATATCTGATCAGATTTCCCCATTGATTCCATGGAAATGACGGAATGAGTTAGTGAAGAATTAAGAGATATTTTAAAGTATGCTGTTTAGCATCAACATTTTAGCTGTTTGACTGTGTTTAATGTGTAATAGAGACCTGTACAATGGACTTGTCTATCCTGTGATTGCCATCTTGATCATAAATCTGCACAATTGGGATATGATGAAATGCTTGAACCAATTCAGATGTCTGGCTACCTAACCCCACAAGCTGACATATATGACCAGTATAGCTTGCTGACGACCAGCTCTAGTACAGATCTTAAGCACACCAGGTGATCACGCGAGTGGTAAGTTTTCAAATGTTGTACATCACAGAAGCATTTCCCTATCTCTCGATTTCTACACCCAAATCTTTTATCACACGCGGGCAGACAGATAGGCGTGCATGCTCACACGCACACAGAGGAATACAAACACAGGTACACACAGATATGGATGCATGCAGTGGCACACTCACAAGCCCTTACACAACCACATGCACGCATGCATACAGAGGATTACAAACACACACTAACACACATGTAGACACAGACATGGATGCATGCAGAGGCACATTCACATGCCCTTACACAACCACATGCACGCATTCATACAGAGGATTACAAACACACACTAACACACAAGTACACACAAACATGCATGCAGCAGCACAATGACATGTCCTCACACTACAACACAAGCACACACGTACACACATATTCCTTTTACAAAAATGAAATATCTATGCACGCAACACCTACCTCTACGGCAAGTGGCGATGAGGCAGGTGGTGACCCGGCCATGTTGGTGATACTGTATACTTGCTATTGGAGCACCCAAGGAAATAGGCGCCATTCCCACCAGCAGCTGAAGAGATCAACACCATATTCATTGACAAGGTCAGCCACAACCCAAAATGGTTGAATGAAGGTCTACTTTTCAAAACTTATGGTGGTAATGTTATGGAAGACAACTTCCTCATTACTGCATACAGTGACATTCAAAGTAGATGGTTCCACCATAATCAAGTTGAAAGGAATGTGATAAACAAGAAGTAAACTTGTATTCTTCATTCTTGACTCACCAACTTCTAGAATGCTGATCAAACAATAATTTCTCCTTTATTGTTTAATTCAGTAATCGTTGCAACAAGGAACATGTGATGAGTTCCTACTTGAAATTCAATTCAAAGGCCATAACAGGGTTTTCACAGCTTTATTGACCATGTGACTTCTGAGCAAGTATGGTTTTATAGCACTTTTAGCAATGCTCCAGTAATATCAGCAGGAAGGTCTCTACAAATGGGGTCCACACACTGATTCACAATCGACCTGGGTCTTCAACATGACAGACAAATGCTTTAACTGTTAGTCTACCCTATCGTTCCTGTGATTTCTGATGCAGTAATGTACATACTTGTCAAGGTTGAATTGAAATGATCAATGTCAGTGTTTTAACAAAAGTAAGCCCTTCTGTAGGCAACAGGAACTAAGAGCCACTTAATTTTGAACAAAACTGGTTCAGTAATGTCTAATAGGATTTTCAAATGGTTACCATGTCTTGAACAAATTATGGTTTCATCTTGGGGAGAAAAAAAGTCAAAGAGGACACAATGAAAACACATAAACACAACTTACCAGACAGGCCAGGAAATATAAGGAGAGTTTCCATGGCTGGCAAACATAGCACTGACATGGGACCTGTCTCACATCATGGATCAGACCTGAACATATCAGAAAGTTTGGATCATTACATCATTGTGATACAAGAGTAAGTGAGGTTGCCACTTATAGCAATATAACAGCAATATCACACTAGGGGGCACCAGAGATATGCTTGACACACTGTACCCACGTGGGAAATCGAACCCAGGTCCTTGGCGTGACAAGGAAACGCTTTGACCACTAGGCTACCCTACCACCCCCTTGATGATGATTAGAGCTGAAATGAATCTACATAGACGAATAACGCATATATCACAAGAATGAGTAACTGTTACAATTATCTTCTATCAATATATACCAGAACAGGTCATTAGTTGAAGATTCCTTCATCAAATTAAATCAAATTATAACAAAGTGAATTACTTGACATGTCTTTACCATGTTCACAAATACAATATATTGTCAAGGCCACGACACATGACCATATTACTGTCAAACACTATGTATAACTTATCAGAGGGGTACACAAGGCTGTGATCTAGACTATCAGTTGTCCGACATGTCCGACAAGTAGCAGTGGCTGAGATCACTGACTTTGTATGCTGGCGATTACAAGTCTCACTCGGAAAGGATGGATTCAAATCCTAAACTGGATTCAACCCAAGAGAATCCTGAATTTGTATTTTGCTAAGAAAGTGTTATCCAAAAAAACCCATTTCTACAACCTCTTTGGAATCATTACGTGTCACCTATAGGCTAGGTTGCACCTGAATTATTCTGCTGTCACTATCTTTTGTGCATCAGTATAGCTTGTTTATTATTTACATTGGTATTATGGTATACCATGGAGACAGTCTTATTATGTATTTGGTTAAGAGTATAATATTTCACAACACTATGACCGTAATAACAGTTAGTTTAAGGGTTTGTGTTTTTTATTTTCCTGATAAAATCATAACATTGACAGAATTGTTTTTGTATAGCATTATTTTCCATCATGTGTATTAGTTTGGGATAACATTTTTACTTAACCAGTAGTTTGAGTCCTCAGACTGTAGGTACATAGCAGTAGTGGTTTAAGTCTTTGACACTTTGATACAACAGATGCTCCCTGACTGTTGAGCTGAGTGAGCGAGAGAGTCACCCGAGAGGGAATGTTGAGAAATACATCTATATTTCAGACGGTCGAGACGCACTCTTCAGGTAGAAATATCGTTTTTACAATATATCTATGTTTGTGAGGGTGTGATATGCTATTTTAGTAAGTTTCAAGAATGTTCAGTTACTTGGTCACATGCAACAATGTATCTTATTTTCGTGATAATGATTTGCCTTCTAATACACAGTGAGTTTGCTTGTAGCAGTTTTAAGTCATAATAACAGAATGTTAGAGTGAGTTTATGGTTTTTGAATCCAAATACAGTCAACATGCTCAGCGTAAATACATGGAATTTGATGTGTAGTTTTCTTAGACATTTCAAAGTTTCCTATACCAAGGGAGTAGTCATTACATGAGAGTGTTGGGCATTTTGAACTGATTGTTTGCAGTTGAATTATTACAGGGTAAGTGCAAGGTACAAGTATTTTTATTGTATATGTCTGTAATTTCAGAACCTGGAACTAAACATCCTTGTTAGAAGAATCTCGACTAGAGTTTTATGGTTCTTTCTATAATAATTCCTACCAACCTGGTTGCCTGCAAAATGATGCAGGCTTCCAAAGAACACCTTGTAAAGCATTATGCAGATCTGTCAAGCCAGCCATTTCTTCCCTGAGATCGACAAGTACATGGCACCTGTACCAGTTGTTGCTATAGTTTGGGACGGCAAGCATATAGTACAGATGAGCAGGAAGATGCTTTGTGCCACCAACCCAATCAATTCTGATTACAATCAGATCACAATTACGACTAAATATACATGCACACATTCAATATCAATGCTTCACAGAATGGTACTGCTTCTGGATACACAATCATGTCCTCCCTTCAAGAAACATCACAACATTTCAAATATTGTCCTGAGGGTATTTAGATTGATGACTAACTGTTCTCACAACTGAATCTAATGGCTTCATCCACCTATCCCCCTGATGGACCAAAGTGTTTCAAAGGATGCACGTGTGCAAGCAAACCCTAGGTCTTACCTGAAATCAGGTCCACACAGGCAGGCAGAAGCCCATAAGCTGTATTAGTGAAGGCCAGTCCTGCATTCGTCTGTTGTCTACATGTCTGACGATTTTCTGGTGTTGCTGTGGCAACTCTCAGGGGATGTTCCATGCACTTACTGGCCAGTCTGAACAAATTAAACTCATACATAGGTACAGGTAAGATACATTCTTTTTCCAAGAGTAAGTTTTTGACTGCTCATATTACCAACATGACTTCTTTGAGGGGCATTTTAGGAAGTTGTAGACATGAAAGAACATCAGGTTCTATTGACACTCAACTTGTTTATTGCAGGCATTACATTTGCAGGCATTACATTTGCAGGCATTACATTTGCAGGCATTACATTTGCAGGCATTACATTGCATTCATTGTAACAGTAGTATAAACTTACAATGAGAACTAAACACAAACTTTTGCAAACAAAATAATTTTTTTCAATCTCAACTTTTACATATATCAGAGAATCAACAAAAACCAATGCTAGATAAAGAACAAAAACAGTAAAGTCTCCACAGATCCTAATAAAAGTCAAAAAGCCTATTGGAAATACCCATACTATTACTCTTATCTTAATCCCAACTTAATTCCCCAAAATAATTTTTCCTGCAACCATTATCTAACCAAAACTATATTTCTTCTTTCTTGGCTGGAATTCATCTCAGGCTGCATACTGGCCTATTCCAGAGAAGTTCCACGAGAATATGAGAGAATTTCAATAAGTTGCTGTGAGAAAGATAAGTCATTAGAAACATATACCCAAAGCTTCAATTACAAATTATGAATATTTACATCTTAATCGCGGAAACAGTTTCTATTATCTCAGCTTCAGTCATTATGCATATTCTGCTGGAAGTCACGTGATCTTTCCGCTCATGACGTCAAATGTGACTACCGCCCAAAGACCAAGCGCTACAGTAATACAATTTGTGTTGTTTCTGTCACTTTAGAAAATGGTATGATGGTTTATTCAGTTGCCTGGGGATGCATGGAATCATCAAACAATGACAAGAGCCACCATTTCATCCGTTTTCCAAGTATTAAGACAGATTTAGGAAAGAGAAATATTCTGATCATTCCAAGTCAGGAGCCCTTACTTTCAAGACATCGGAATGCAGTCACCACAGTCACACCTAAGACTATATTAAAGTACAATGAAAGCATATGAGTGTGTGTGAACTGTAATACCATTATTTATGATATTCATCTGTTTAAACAGTGTGATTGTTTTTTGTATGAACGTTTCGAAGGTTTTCATTTTCACAACTTCAAGCAACGGTGGTACATAAGCTGATAAGTGAATGGAAATACCACTTACATACACATGTACACTAGGCTGGCATAGGCAAGATAGATACATGAAACAGGATAAGGTACAATACAATACGATGCAATATACATCACATAACATATACACAGATGCCACTGGAGAGTGATACATCGGAATGCAGTCACCACAGTCACACCTAAGACTATATTAAAGTACAATGAAAGCATATGAGTGTGTGTGAACTGTAATACCATTATTTATGATATTCATCTGTTTAAACAGTGTGATTGTTTTTTGTATGAACGTTTCGAAGGTTTTCATTTTCACAACTTCAAGCAACGGTGGTACATAAGCTGATAAGTGAATGGAAATACCACTTACATACACATGTACACTAGGCTGGCATAGGCAAGATAGATACATGAAACAGGATAAGGTACAATACAATACGATGCAATATACATCACATAACATATACACAGATGCCACTGGAGAGTGATACAAACATTTAAGTACATGTATTTATTCTCAAATTGATACATTTAATAAATCTTGACAAAGCTTTAACATTTTTAGCTTTCTTTGAACATGTGTGGGTAAATGGGGCAAGACTGACATGCAAGGGTCAGGGTGTGGATGGGGTCAATGTTTGTGTGTGCGAGTGTGTGTAATGCCATTATTTATGTATTTTATTTGTTTAAGCTGTCTGACGATTGAAGGAATGGAGGGGTGCTATGCATGGTGATCGAAATAACGGCCTGCCCGACTGCCCGTGGCCGGTAAATTTTGAGTCGGGCTGCCTGGAAATTCTCTCCACCAGCCCGATTGTCTGGCTGAAATTTTTAAGGTTGACCTACTTTCAGTTCGCTCTCAGGACAATCATTCCATTTTAATTGTCATGTCATATGTTGACTTAAGAAAGATGAATGAAAGTTACGAGTATATTCCTTAATTATACATGGACAACTCTTCTGCCAGTGGAGATAGCAATAGGACACTAAAACTAACGGGCTTAGTAAGCTATGCTATGATTGGATATCTGTAGTCACATGGTTCAATAAGAACCAAACAAAGGCAGGGTTACTTAAAGGTGGGCAGGCAACTTTCAAGATGGGCAGGCAACATTTATGGACCACCAGCCAGCTGTCAGGTTGAGCTGAAAAATTATTTCAATCACTGGTTATGCAATAAGGTATTATGTTCAGATTCGTAGCTGCGTATGCTTGACAGTTGTTCTTTCTGTCATGGATTAAGGCTATGTCGTCACAATCAACTGTACTTACAGTCGCATGGCCAAATTACCAAATAAACAAACTGAATTGAACTGAATCAAACTGGTGGATCCATTTCGATGGATTCTTCTTCTTCATCTACATTGGAAGTTTCCGGTGCACGATGTAAGATCAGCTGGTATTGGTACGGTCTACCTTCCAGGTAAAAGATGACGTCAGGAACATATATTACAGCTTCAGAATCCATGGTCACTGTGAAGTTGTCAAATATAACCATAGAGGAAGCTACCGGCAATAGTCACATTTGATGTCATGTCACAAGATACCGCTCCTGCTCATTAACTGTCGGGTGTTTCCGCAATATGTGGAAATCCAAGGTCGTTTTTCACGTTTTTATTGCAATTTTACAAAATGTTTGAGAAATTGAAAGTGATCTTTATGATGTGCTTTTCCATATATCAAAAAATACTTTTACATTAGTATTCGCCTTTAGAAGCATCATATTCCAGGACGCCTGGACATGTTCAGGGTTGTACCATGGATGTATCTCGAGGTCAAAGGCATGGCGGAGACTTTAGTAAAAGTAGTAAGCCGTGCCATCATATCTTTTAAGATATGCTGTTTGTGCCAAGAAAGGGCATCCACTGACAAAGTGTTGGACAGCCTCCGTAAATTCATTGCAACGACAACATTTCATATTGATATTTTCTGTATGAATCACATTTTGCCGATTGTGAGTGGGAAGTGACTAGTCCTGAGCAGCAAAGAGGAAGCCTTTAGTTTCACATTTGAGACCATCAGACTTCATCCAGGCGAAGGAGTCGGTTGGACTGCTGTTCTGTTCCACACACTGCATGTACACACGATGCAGTGGCTTCTGAGACAGCTTCTCCACAAAGGACCGACTCTGGGTAGTCTTGGTGAACAACTTCACCTCGTTTACTCCCATCACTGTACCGTCCGGCAGTACATCGCCATCAACAAAATCAACTTCAAATTTCAGATTTTGTTCAACAACCTTGGCATGCTTAAATAAGCTGTGAAATTCCTTGCTTTCATCAGGAAATTCCTTGACATGCATCACTAGAGGATCATCCGATAAATAAATATGTGCAAAAGTACACAATAAAATTCTATCATGAAGAGCCTCCACATTAATCAAACCCAGACCTCCTGAATTGACTGGCATATATAAACGATTAAGAGAAGAACGAGGGTGGTGTGCTCTGCTATTAGACACGATCCTTCTGGTCAGGTAGTCAAGACTCTGGATGTCTAACTCTTGTTTTGTCCAATCAACCACTCCAAAGGAATAGGAGAGGACTGGCACAACAAAAGTATTGGTGGCTTTGACCTTGCTTCGAGCATTTAGCTCTGAACTCCAGAATTTCTTAAATGAGATTTACACTCGGCCAAAAGTTTATCCTGAATCTGGGCATTCTGGGGCTTGTCTCAAACTTGCATTCCAAGATAGGTGTAGGCCTGATCTTCCATGAGATGTTCAATAACTTCTCCCCCTTCTAACGTGACTGATCCATCATTAGTTACCTTGCCATGTTTCAAATGAAGAGTATTACATTTGTCGAGTCCATATGTCATGCCAGTATCATTAGAGAAGACCTCAACCAGGAAAACCTGTTCTTTCGAATTGGTCTCTCCTTTGGCAAGGAGCTCAATGTCATCCATGCATAGGAGATGAGTAAGAGGTGTTGGGGATCTGTACTGAGGAGGTCCAGGCTGGAAGCCCCCCTACCTATCGAGCAGAAAACTCAAAGGATTTAAAGACGGACCAAAAAGCAGAGGACTGAAGGAGTCCCTCAGAAATATTCCCCTTCTGATTTGAATACCTTTTCTCCAAAGATATGAATGATATTTCATCATAAATAGAATAAAACAGAATGTATACTGCATTTTTGGGAAGATCAGCAACTGAAGAAGAGGAAGATTGAGGGTCCAAAATTTCAGGCAAATTGGCTCTAAGGCGGAAGAGTTTGTTTTTGGAAGAGGAAAATGGTTCATGTGGATGTCCATAAGAAGTTTGGCTGCCACTTGAGCATTCTGCCCTTGCAAAGGTTCCTGAAGGGCACCAGTTGTATGTTGAACTGGTTCACGGGGCACAAGGTTTTTAAGGTTTTTAAGGAATTGATCTTGGAGAGTTTGCTCCATCAGGTAAGCATACATGGGCATAGCATTGTCCCACTGCAGCTTAAGCGACTTACCATTGATACATGGATTATCAGGCCATCCTGTCAGTCTCGCACACTCTTGTAGTGTGGGACATTGTCCCATCTCCAGTGTGGTTCATTTGACTACCAAGACATTTACAAGTTTGTAAATTTGCCGACGTAAGGTGAGCAAGGACGAAGGAAAGATCCTAAGCCTGAGGTCGGAATTTCCGTGACTGAGAGACTGGGACAGGGACAGTAAATATCTTCACACCCAATGTTTAATGCAATAACAGTATTAAGGTGAGCCAAGTAAGTAGACACATGGAACATTTCAGCTTCTTGGAAATTCTCAGATGTTAAAGGTATCCTTCTGATATCTGTGCTGAAGCTGTAGTGATGCAAAACATTTCAAAATTCATCCATTTGTCCAAGTGTCCTAGTGGAGGTGCAATGTGCCGTAGTGATGGCTACTGTAGCCACACGCTTAGAATATCATCTAGCTGTCAAAAACAGATGAAGATTTGGCAAACGTGAAGATGGAGTGTGAGCAGAGACCAGTGAAGTTGTTCAGAGGGTGGATGCACCAGTAGATCTCACCAAAAGGGAAGCAGAACTGGATTGGGCAAACTCCTGAAGATCTACAAATCAAGATCGTCGAGCACAGATTGAGTAGTATGCATGGAAGAAGGGCCACTGGCGTAAACACGTAAACACTGAGATCTTCCCACATAATAGCTTCAACGTCCTGACCCAAGCCAACAGGTCAGTTGAGACACAAAGTCAGGCAGCTGATGATTGAACCTGGGGGCGAATAGATACCCTATCGGATTCATCAATGGAAGGCAATAGTCCACACCACTGCCACAGTGTCAGACCAAACCATGAGGGTAGTTGTACTTATACTACTACGGAGGTCCCTCGTACAAGGTCTTGCCAATGAATGAGGGAAAGAATCACTGCCCTGAGCTCTGGAACATTGATGTGACAAACACGATGTGCAGAAGACCACTGCCCAGACACTTGCTGATCGATTGGGTGAGCTCCCCACAATAGAGATGTTACATCTAGCAGAAACAATCCCTCAGACAGTTTGTTGACCTGAGTCATGATTAGTTCCAATTTCTACCGATTGACCAGCCAACCTAATTGGTGAAGTAGCCACATCGAGAACTTCATGTGACGCAAAAGAAAAGACCGATTGGTCTGAGCTTGAATGCAGCCATCGATGTAAAGTAGTATATACAATGGGGGTTTTAAAACACTTTCAAGAAAAGTCTCTACAAAGCCTTATTTACTAAATAAGGCTTTGGTGGGGCCCTTAGCTCTTGCTACTATTACCCCTACTACTTAACGTGTGTTGGAGGTAACACTGTGCCTATGTCACGTTTATATCGATGAAACAGTTTAACGTGAACCGCCTACGATCACTTTGGTGTTCGTAATAAAGGCTTGCTGGGCTTTTTGTATCCCCTGTTCTATGTACTTTTTTTTCTCGTCCTCGCTGATAGCAGACTTACGAGACTTGGATCGAATATCTTGTTTCATTCCGTTATATTTTGTGAGTTCAGAGAGGATTGAACGAAACTCCTCTTCTGAGATCTTACTGTCAGAGAGTGCCGTGGAAATACGCTCACTCACTGTGTTGAGCTTTGCTTCGGCCAGAACCCTGATCTCGTCGTGTTTCAATGCCTTACGATGCAGTCTGCGTGATACTAACTTAAGCGCCAACCCTGCCAACCCTGCCACCCCAGCTGTTATTTCAATACCTAGCACTATAGGTGCAGCCACGATGGTAGCTAACAATCCAACACCTGCCGCCCCTAGTCCCATGCTGGTTGCCATAAGGGTAGTGTCAGCCCCGTCCACGATATTGAAAGCTCTATGGTACTTTTTACATAGTGCTTTCCGTGTGTCACGGTCTTGTTCTAGTTGGCGTTTCACATCACATAACTGCCTCAAGCGGAACCCATCTACGGTTTCCAGCGTCTTCGCTACTTCCTCTACGACTGGGTACAGACCCATCCTATAATATATATTTTGAAAGATATTTTAATTGGGTTTCAGTTAAAAGTCTATTAATGAATTTGAAGTCTACAAGATCTAGATTATTAGTCAGGGTAATAGGTGAGAGGCTAATATACCTTTCTGTTGTAATAAAAACCCCACTGAGGCTTATTAAGCGGTTTATAGGACCCGTGTGATCCTGTTGTATAACAATACGACAATATTGGTCTAGGTGTTCGTCAAACCAGTGTATTGACACCCCGGGTAAAATTTGGTGTACTCTTGAGGTGTTTTCATTGCCTAAATAGGAAAAGAAGACTTCTATGATGAGTGTGAAAGGGACTAATATTCTATCAAGATATCTGCTATAAGTATTATTGCTAAATGTTAATTTATTTTTTTTTATAGACTTTAACATATTTTTTTCGATACCAAGAGTTATCATGTATAATTCACTCTCCGGAATGAAATCCCCGGGCCCGATACCGTTATTCCTAATCTTAGAGACCAACTCCAATTCTTCCACCCCATTTTTTAATGTGATATAAGGTGAGGCGAATGTTAAGTTGATCAGCCATTTGGGCTCTTTAAAATCTGATAACGACACCCGTCTGTACACGTTGTCTTTGAAGTGCAGGATGTATAATTCATCTTCCTCACCAGGCTGATCGAATCCCTCCGTATCTCCTAGGTCGTTAAGCGTAGTGTTGGGACGATGACTGGTCATTATTATACTATTACGATATAATTTCCAACTGGTTTTCTGATAATAATTCAGGGGTGAACTTCATACCCATGAAGTGTATGTTGTCAGGCAGGAAGATCTTGGTTAGTGATATCTTGTTTTCCACGATCACGTTGACCCCCTGCAGACTGGTGTTGGAGCCGACACTCACCCGCACGTAAACGTTGCAAACTTGATACTGGTGTCGTTTCACCCACCCGAGTTTGATCCCCTTCACGATCTCGACATCATTCCCCGATGGTTCCCCTAGGTAGACTTTGATGATCAGTGTTGAGTTTGCCGGTAGACTCTCTAGTATACTGACCACGCCTTCGAATTCAGACACCAACTGCAATGTCACGTTTTGTATGGCCGGTTTACTCGATAGCATGTGGGCTGCCATAGTGTTGAGTGGGCTGACGACTACGCTACGCCTCTGAGTTGGGACGTAAGCCACGAGCAGGGTTCCATTGTTCACGACTTTGTTTAGGTGGTTGTCTTTGTTATCCGTGAACACGTAGGGGGAGCCGAGTCTAATATTGAGAAACCAGTCGTTATCGGGTAACAACACCCACTTATCATCTTCGGTGAAGACGAGCATATATGGCTTGTTTCGGGCGACGGTAGTGCTCTCAACATCGTCTAAGTCGAACAGTTTACCCCCGAACGATGGGTATATTATCCAGTTATTATTACCGGTGTTGACAAGGGCGTACTTAGTGTTGATTGTTGCTCTTGTGGTATCTACTATATCACTTAGGGTTCCACCGGAGGGGACTTCAACGCGTTTGTAAATGTTGTTTTTCAGTTGCAAGGCGTATGATTTACCATCTACTCCGGGAGCGTCGAAACCGCGCGTGTCTCCGAGGTCGGAGATCCCGATATTGACGCATTTTTTCACTCCAGGCCCTTGTGGGCTGGTCATTTTACATGAAGCGTTAAGCTGAGGTATCCTATATTTACAGGATTATGATTTATATCTAACACCGATATTATCAGCTCAGGTATGTTGCCCTGGGTTAATCTCTTATACTGCCGTGGTGAAAACGACTCGGTTCTACCGTCGCTGTATTCTCAGTTTTCACCGGCACTGCTCTCAGTATAGTGGAAGGGTGACCTCCTTGAATGTTGTACGTTGTGCTCACCTGACCGAGATGAATGTACAGCTCTCGGTACGGTACTAGGTCGGGTAACTTCGTGCCTGTGACGGTTGTTGTTGGTTTTATCTCGTCAGGAGACATACCGAGTATCCTCGCTAATGGTCGGCCGAGCCTCAAGGAGGTTCTTCCGTTGTTGATTAACACCACTGTACCGTTTGAGTCGTTCATCTTGAGTTCGGCTCCCAGGGGTTTGAAGACCTCGTCGTTTAGAGAGCACACGCTGTAGTAGCCGTCAGTTATCTGGCTGCGAGTTCCACTGACGAACAGCTTATTGTTGCTGGCGTTGATGTTAGTCCATTGCGGTAGGTAGGTGATATCGCAGAGTGCGATTTCGAGTTGGCCTGACGTGTTATCGATCGCGTGCGTCAGCTGAACGGCCGCACCGCTCGTTATTCCTGGAAGTGTTATGTACATGTTAGAGTATATATGCTCATTATATAATAGTTTTAAAATGTATTCCCCTGGTGTGTTTTACCCTAAACTAGACGTAGATTTCTCCCCCATGAAGATCGTGGTTGCTCCTGGGTTGTATTTCAATGCCCAGCTTTTAGATGTGTTCGATAAGTATAAGCTTTCGGTGACTAACGTCAAGGCAGTCCACGCTTGGTTCAACAACCCTATGCAGTTCTGGCAGAATCAATTCAACTTTGCCGTGTGGTGCGCTACAACGGGGTGTGGTGTGACATTGACCGACACTCGGCGTGGACTGCTGAGTCAGTCTGTGTTCAAGTTCCACGTGTACTACCAGGTCAGACGTATCCTTAAAGAGATCAGCGCCCCCCTCCCACAGGACAAAGCGTGGGACGCAACAAACAACCCGTACGATAGACGGGCCTACGAACGTATTTGCAATGAATTCGAAATAAACCCGAAGACGGATTGGCGTTTGCAGGGCCCGAACCACGGGTTGGGTATTCCTTATGATGGGGGGCGACCAGTGAAAGAAGTCAGTGATGATTTACTGAAACGAGATATACTACGCCAGGACTTTGCTTTGTCGAGTAATGAATGGAGGGATGATCGTATGAACTTTAAAGGTGGTGTTGCTTTCACAGTCCAGAAAGTGGAGCAGTCAACCGCAGACGGGTGGAAAATGTTCATGCTGGACACGTCGAAAGGATTCACTCGTGCTGGCACAATACGCTTGAACGACTCGATTCGAACGTACGTGTGGGCGCTGTTGGGTGCGCAGTCGATGACGCGTTCCAACATCCTCGGTAAGGGAACTGCTTACGACGCTCAGAAACAGTTCGTTGCCAACGTTGATGATGCTATCAATTCTCCAGTTGATCTCCCGCGGGCCATCGAACGCTACCAAAACGTGTTAGAATACGCCAGATCGAAAGTCAATTACGTGTTCGGCGTGGTGCTGTACATGGCTCCGAGTGATATGCAACTGAGAGTAAAAAAAGTGGTGGGTTATAACAACAAAATAGTCATAGCCACGGCGGATCAAAAGTTGGGTATCAACCCCGATATTAACACCCCCTATATCCCACACATCCCACCACGTGAAACGGGTATAGTGGCGCCGCCCCCGGAGTCTAAAGTTCAACCAACACCACAGGAGGTGGCCCCTCATATTCAGGCCTCCAATCAGCAGCATATCGATAGTAAAACGGCCCTGGTGGTTGGTGGGGTAGCTTTGGGACTTATTTGGTTAAAAATTTCTTAGCCGCTACGTACACCAGACCTGCCACGGCGACGATGGCTGCCCACAGGTTTTGACTGAGCCACGTGGCAGTTTTAGCCAGAGCACCCAACAACCACGAGACGATGCTACCCAGGATACCGGGAAGGGCTTCGGCGGCTTTACCAGCCAGTTTAGCTAGGCGTTCCCCGAGTTTTTTTATCCAGTCTTTAACACCGCCGCCACTTGGGGTTCCGCCGCCCGGAGCTGGCCAGGCAGGTTCGAAGCCAGTACTCTGGGAAGATGGCTATCCTGTACGATCGCGTACTGAGGCATAGATCAGTCGTGCGAGATAAGAGCGACACTGTGTGGAATATCAACCTGAACGTGCCGGCGCGATCGATGAAAGGTATCCCCGTGGAGGATTACGAGCCATTCCGGAGGGACAGCGAGAAGTTTTTCAACCCCGAGATTGAAAAGGTGGAAGTGACCATCGAGGGCGTGCCCAACCAGCTGTTCAGTCATGGTATGAGACCACACCAGCAGTGGGATGAGATAAAAAAGCTACCAGTGGGGGATTACATAACAAAGGACCTGGACCTCGGCTCCGTGCAGATCGGTGAATACCTGACCACCAAGTACGCCCTATGGTTGGACATGCGATCCACGGATGATGATAAACTGCACGGTAGCGGGCGCCGTATAGATAACGGCAGCGAAGGGATAACCATCCAGATTACTAAGAAGGCTCAACCCGCTGGTAAGTTGAAATTATATCTGTACGTTATTATGGACGCGCAACTTAATATAGACAATGGGAGATTCGTGCAAGCCATCTAGTGATGCGGGGTACCCCCCACTGCCCCACCTCCCCACTGACCCACACTGCGCCATAGTGTGCGGGCAGACTGGCTGTGGGAAGACCGTTTTCGTGTTGGATATGTTGGAGGGTTACTACAAGGATGTGTTCGATAACATCGTTATCATGTGCCCTACTCTGAGCATGAATAAAACGTACGCGCGACCTTGGGTGATGACGGACCCGGACGTACACAAAATCGACCCTGGAACACGCCTGCAGGACTGGTTGAAAGCTCTTCACGAGAAATTTAAAGGGGAACCGACACTGTTCATACTGGACGACTGCAGCGCTAATCGCGAGATAACAAAAAAGAGAGACATGCTATCGTACCTGGCCTTCTCCGGCCGGCATGCAAATCACAGCGTCTGGGTGCTAACGCAGAAGTTCAACTCGGTGTTGAAAGACCTCAGGGAGCAGACGCGATGGGTGGCCTTATTTCACTGCAAGGACAGGGATTCGTTCGAGGAGTGTTTGAGAGAGAACGATGTGATGAGCAAATTAGAACGGGAACGGGTGAAGAAACAGCTCGCTGAAACTAAACACGCTAAGCTCGTGCTCAAGACCGACCAACCAGTAGCATATAGGGTGTGCTAAAGCTAAGCAAAGCTAAGCAAAGCTAAGCTAAAGCTAAGCAAAGCTAAGCTAAAGCTAAGCAAATGCTAAGTATAGTTATGATATTTGAAGTGTTTGTCGTGTGCAACTTAACCTTCATTTCTCTGTGTTTTGTCTGCATCGGGTATTATATAGTTAAAACTAAATCTTACTTGTTATATTATAAGATGGAGTGTGAGGAATTGCTCGAACAATTGTTGGTACCTGGGGTAGTGGATGATGATAAGCGAGAGAAACTGGTGGCGTTGGCTGTTGGCGGCAAAGCCAAACATTACTTTGGAGACTACACTCCGGATAAAATTCACAAAATGTCAGCCGAAGAAATCGATAAGCTGTACGCTAGATACGAGTCCCGGCTCGGAGCAGAAATGACAAAGACAATAGGATCGGCTATGACCCAGATATACACCGGTATTGTGTCATACTTCCTTCCCATTCCACCAGAGCGCCGACTTTACCTGTGGGAGGACCTCGAGAAAGACCCTTTTATCGAACACGCCGTGAGCTCTATCAGCTGCGAGCTGTACCACAAATATGGTATGTTGTTGGCTCCAGTGACGGCGGCGATTATCACGGCAAAGCATTGTCAATTTGAGAGAAAAAATAATAATAATAGTATAGATGGATACTGCTCCCGAGGTGACGGAAGTGACACAGGAACCAGTGAGGGAAACCCCTCCCGAGGTGACGGTGGAGACCAGGGAAACAGTAACCAGGCAGAAGAATCCTAAGAGAGTAGCTGCCGGTAAAAAACGGTGGTGTAACCAACATAAAATTATCAACCCCCGACTGTTGTTGGCTGTAGGTGCTGCCGTGGTTATAACATGGTTATACGTGGGAGTACCCTCCCACAGTGAGGTGGTACCCCCCAACAGTGAGGTGGTAACCCCCACTGTCGACCCGCATATCATGTTATAATTTAAATATTTTTATATATACATAATGTCTGAGGGGAAAACGTTCGTCAACGACGCATACCACGCCACAGTGGTCGCCAGTCTAGCCGTAGGGTACGCTCGGTTGACTAAAATGGTGCTTAAACAACCAACTATCAAGCTAGATTTCAACCTGCAGGATATGGGTATGCTCATAATGAACCTTGGTATGGCGACGGCCACAAAAGACATCCTAGTAAAACAAGGGATAATACCTGATAATATAATGAAATAAATATAGGATGGCCACAATAGCTATGACTGGGCTTCATAGTGTTGGGCATAGCAGCTACTGCGTTGGTTGCGAAGCAATTAAATTAAATACCTATATAAGTAAACATGAGACCCGCTCCATACCGATGCGAATACATACTTATGGGGAAGACCGAGGCCTGTGGTAGGAAATGCAGGAATCAGGGGTTCTGTTGTTTCCATATGGGAAGTCCTAACTACACGTGTTCTGTGTGTGGTATCGGGGTTAAAGGACACTACTGTCTATGTAAAGCTCACGGAGCGAACGTAGTCAGACATCAACTCATCTACGAGAATAAAAAGGACTACATAAAAGAACGTAGGCGACTGCTCAAGATAGACTCCAAATAAATATTTTACTCATGCACAAGGAACAGCCACATATTTTTATCAAGGGTTACCTCCCTTTACTGTGACCCAATTAGACATTGGTTATGTTAGGTGTAAACACTATGACTACTGTACGCGAGCTTAAGCGGGTCGCAAAACAGAGAGGTGTGATCGGGTATTCTCGAATGCGGAAGTCAGCATTGTTGAGATTACTAGGTTTAGAAGCCCCTCCTACGGTAAAACAATTAAAAGCTCAAGCAAAACAGCTTGGATACACGGGTTATTCAAACCTGGGGAGAGCCGGGGTAGGCGAATTGTTATCACATACCCCCGTAGCACGTCCCACTGTAAAACAACTGAAAGCCGAAGCACATGATTTGGGTTTAGGCGGGTATTCCCGTATGAGAAAACCACAGCTTGTAGAATTATTACGACAGAATAGAGCTATTGACCTACAGTTCGTGCGCACTGAGCGCGCTGTAGGCAACTATTTGAGAGGTTGGCGCATGCACGTTGATAGAAACATAGACATTACAGATATCAAGCCTCTGATAGCTGATAAGGTCAACCAGGAACTAAATAACCTAGGAAGTATCAAGTTTCAGATCACAGTGAAAATGTCGCTCGATAAGCAGGATGAATATGTTCAGCCTTACTTCCGAGGTAAACAAGAGGTCGTCACACATACAGAGACCATTGACGCATCAATCGATACCAGTTTTCAGCAGATACGAGAATACCTAGAACGCTACACACACTTGGGGTCCGGGTGGGCTGTAGATAAAATCGATAATGTCTATCTAGACATAGCTAACTACGTGCCGTTCAGAGCCGGATCATACCTAGCCTTGCCACCCTACTATAGGAACAAACATGCCATAGTAAACGTTAAGAATAGAGGAAACGATTGCCTGAGGTTAGCTATCAGGTCAGCCTTATTTCCAGCTGACACTAATCCGAACTGGTCTTCTAATTATCCTCAGGATGATGGGCTCAACTGGGATGGTATAGATGAACCCACCCCCATATCCCAGATCACTAAAGTAGAAAAACAGAATAATCTGGCTATAAATGTCTTTGGGCACGAAGGTAACACAACAATAGTACACAGGGTCAGCGAAGTGAAGGATCGCCAAGTTATCAATATATTCATGATCCAGCGAGGTGACAAGTATCACTACACATGGATAAAACACTTTAGCAGGCTGTTGTATGACCAATCGGCACACAGAGAAAAGACCCACTTCTGTGAACGATGCCTACATGGCTTCACACGAGCTGATTTATTAGAATCCCACCGGGATGATTGCCAAGGTGTGGGGCAGACGGCCATACGAGTCGACATGCCTAAGGAAGGTGATAATATCCTAAAATTCGGTAACCACAAGAACCAAATGTCTGTGCCTTATATCATATACGCCGACTTCGAAGCCTTAGTTGTGGGGGATTCCCCCACACCCCCTAGTGGTGGTAGCTTCACCCACAAAACACAAGAGCATAAAGCCTGTGGGTTTGGATACATTGTCGTCCGTTGTGACGGGGAAACGAAAGCTCCGGTAGTGTATAGGGGCCCTGACGCGGCTGAAAGGTTTCTAAAGTGTTTGCAGGAGGAAGAAAAAATTATTAGGAATACATTGTATAGAATCGCTCCCATGCGTATGACCCGAGTCGACAGGCTAGCTCACGCTAGTAGCACTAACTGTCACGTGTGTGACTCACCACTTAACGGTGATTCGGTGAGAGATCACTGCCACATAACTGGTAAGTATAGAGGCGCCGCTCACAACGCGTGCAACCTCAAGCTTAAAATCAACCCTAAGACAATAAACATCCCCGTTGTCTTTCACAACTTGAGAGGGTACGACTCACACTTGATCATGCAGGCCATCGCGAAAATCGATGGTAATATAACGTGCATCCCAACAACATGGAGAGATACATCTCCTTCAGCTTAAACGGACTTAGGTTCATTGACTCGTTTCAGTTCCTCCTGTCGTCACTCGACAGTCTGGTCAAGGCCAACAATACCTTCCCTATCACCGATCGATACACAGACGCCGAGACTAGACCCCTGCTTATGAGGAAGGGTGTGTACCCCTATGAGTACATGGATAGTTGGGTCAAGTTCACCGAGACCAGACTACCCCCCCTATTGACTGCTTTTATAGCAAGCTGAATGAGGCGTCCGTCTCACGAGATGATTACTCGCACGCGACTAACGTATGGAATAAACTGGGTTGTAAGAACCTGGGTGATTATCACGACCTGTACTTGAGGACAGATGTACTGCTGTTAGCCGACGTGTTTGAGACGTTTAGGCGGACGTGTTTCAAGCAGTATAAACTCGACCCCGCATGGTATTACACCAGCCCAGGTCTGTCGTGGGACGCCTTGCTTAAAAAGACCGGAGTTAATTTGGAATTGCTCACAGATTACGACATGCACCTATTCATTGAGAAAGGCTTGCGAGGTGGGATTTCCATGGCATCCAAACGATACGCGAAAGCAAATAATCAATACGTGAAAGGTTACGATCCTAACAAGCCAACCAATCACATTCTCTACCTCGACGCAAACAACCTGTACGGCTGGGCCATGAGCCAGTATCTACCTACAGGGGGATTCGAATGGGTACCCCACGTTGATGTTATGGGGGTTGCACCGGATTCGAACAAAGGGTATATCCTCGAGGTTGACTTAGAGTATACCAAGGAATTACACACATCACACAACAGCTACCCCCTGGCCCCCGAACGTATGAGGGTTAACCCAGACTGGATGTCTGAGTACCAACATAACTTGTTAGGTGGGCGTGTGACAGACGTTGAAAAACTCGTTCCTAACTTAATGAATAAGACCAAGTATCATCATCCACTGTTGGAGACACAACCATCATTGAAATGCCATGGGCATGCGCCAATGCTAAATTAATGCATAGAGCTGTGTACCCAACCTTGACCTTTCTCAAGTTATCAAGGGCTGCATCAAAAGACGCCATTAGCGGAGTGATGCAGGGACACTGTGAGAAGGTGATGGAGGCAAAAATCACATGACCTCAAATTAAAGCTAGACAAGTCAGCAGGCAAAGTACTCTCTTGTAGTTGAAGATTGTCACCAATCCAAACCAATAGCTGAAGCATGTTATTGATGCTAATGTCTGAAGCCAAACTTCCATCTGATGAGCGAAACTGCGTAGCAGAGCGATGAACACTCCACATTCAGAAGTGGAGTGGCCAATGGAACAGGCGCAGAAACTGAAGTCAGGTGACGTAATGCAGCAACTGCAAGCGCCGAACCATCAGCAAGTGGCACTCTAATTACAAACGTTGCATGGGGAAACAGAGGTCTGACATCATGCACTTGATAAAATTGTGCCTCACTGGTAGAAAAAAGATGTCCTTGATTAAACGTGTCCATGTGAAGAGAATGAGAAAGCACCAAATGAACTCCATCACTTCCCCTTGCAGAACCGCACTGGACTCAGACAACGCAAGAGTGGTAAAAATGGACTCAACCAACAAAGTAGAATGTGCCGAACTCACCTCTTGGTAAGTCATACAGTGCATTACACCAAGAGGTGCATAGGACCCTACTGCAAATTGAATATGGTTAAGCTGTGATCCAGCTACCATCGAAGTACAATGAGATGGGACATAAGCTGACGACAAAACTACCACTCAAGGTGGAGACAAACCTTCTTCCATGACAGGACTAGAGGCATGAGGCCGAAACATTCTCACTAAGATAGGAATCTGAGGCCTCCTCAAAAAAATCTTTCTTAGGAGACTTAGACGATGACTGATATGCCACCAACTTCATCCGACGCTCCGTCTTAGGTCGTTTCAGTGGGGACGGGCCCTCATCTGATCTCCTACGATCCTGTCTGCTAAACGCTGACTAGCAGCTCAACAACACTTCAAAAAGGCGTCGTCATCCAGGTTCATACAAAAAGTACAGATATTCAACCACACGCAGCATCCCAAACAATCCACACATAATAAGCATGTTCATCACACAGAAAAGTTGCTGTTATTTGCTGCAATGTTCCTTTTGTTCAAAATATTGCATTTAGATCTATCCATCTTTTTGAAAGAACAATCACACTTATCAGTGAAAAACATGTCGTAGCAAAAAGCAAGGTAATGAGAAGCAGAGATCGTCATGTGATCATTGGAGCATCCAGTAAAACAAACATACAAATGAGCATTAATTAAGCAACACCCATTTTCATGCTATAAGACTGTGTGTAACACAACACACTTGTCATTCATGATACGGAAATCAAACACATGGTTAACCGAACCATCTGAAGTGTCAATGCATCAACTACCAATACTGCTACTTCTTTTGGCTGTAATTTATTGACGGTCATATGGGACACTAAAAACGTTATCAATAATCATGTCCAAAACTATGGTCACACAGACTATGGTGACATCAGTATTTGGTGTATCCTCCCTTTGCACGGATAACTGCTGCAACCCTAATCGTGCTGGAAATCAAACGCCAAATGTGCATCATTGCAATCCTCTGCCATTCCTCATGAAGAGCCTGAGCTAATTCCTGTAGATTTTGAACATGTGGATCCCTTACTTGAACTTGACATATTGTACCATAAATGCTCAATTGGGTGGAGATCAGGGCCTCTCGCAGGCCAAGGTAATCTGTCAGCTGCATTGTTCTGCAAGTATGCGATAACAGCTCTGGAACAATGGGGCCTAGCATTATCGTCCATAAATACTGGCCGACTGATGAGGGGGTGGTTGTCAAAATGCGGGACAACAGCAGCTTCAAGTACTTTCTGTTGGTATCTCTGACCATTGAGTGTTCCTTGAATGGTGATAAGATTCAGCTTACAGTCATTGGAGATACACCCCTACACCATTACAGAGCCACCGCCACAGGGTTCAGCTGCATGGACCATCCGCTGTTGATAAACCTCATTACTCCTTCTCCAAACGCCAATGGCCATCAGTAACATGAAGAAGAAAACAGGTTGCATCAGACCAATGCCATGTCCTCAGATTGTGGTTTTGCCATTGATTACACCATGGCTAAGTTGAGCCTTGTGTCTATCAGTGAGTAGGGAATGTCTGATTGGACGTCGTGCATCCTGAGCCGCCTTCGGATGGTGCTGGCTGAGAGACGAACACCCACACGCCATTGTTCTCTGAGATCTTTGGCATTGGTCATGGGCCTGCGTCTCACTAGGAGAACTAGGGCACAGTCATCATGGGGAGTGGTCTTTCTCAGCCTTCCTGATTGTGGACGATCCCTGATGTAACCAGTGGCCGCACGTTTCCTTGCAAGGCGACTAATGACAGTGTGATTGATATTCAATCTCGACTCAATGCTGTGACAGGACAAACCAGCTTCATGCATACCAATAATCTGACATCTGGTATTTTCAGAAAGCCTGCTCCTCGGCATGTCCAAAAGAGTTCAATTTCAGCACTGTTCACTTATTGATGCGTCGATAGGAAAGCAATGAGAATACTTCATTTCACCTTTTTATACCCCTCAGTCGCTTGTACCATGACAGAACTTTAGCATGAAAGCATGCATTTGAGTCAGCATGTGAATTTCATGCTAACTGCATGGATATTTAGATATACAGTGGAAACCTGAAAAGTAAACTTTCAAGGGACTCGTCAAAATTGTTTACTTATCAGGTTTTTTACTTATCCAAACTTATCAATATCTGCAAATGAGAGAGCAACGGACAAGATTTGTAAGTAATATAACATGTTTTATTGCACCAGTCTACTCACTGATACTCCCAAGCTACATATAACAATGAACAACTCATCAGGGCTGGCCTCTAGTTGTCAGTGTATTGTAAACTGCTTACACCAGAGCAAGCTGTAAGTGGGATGTTTATTTACCTGGTGACTGACACATGTCCCTCATGTCGGATTATGTGGTGATCGCTAATTTAGTTATCAGGTCTCATTTAGTCAGTAATTTACTTCCAGGGACCATGTAAAAACGTTTACTTAAGCGGTATTGTTTACTTATCCAATTTTAGTTAACAGGACTCAAATAGTGATGATTAATGAAGAAGTTTGCCGGGACCAAAGAATAGTGTTTAGTTATCCGATGTGTTTTTTTAAGCGGTTTTTACTTAGGCAGTCTCCACTGTAACTGGCTGACTTCTCTGTTTTGATCCCTTTTTGTTACAATCGACAATTATTTTTGGTGGTGCTTAATTAACGTTCAAGTGTATACAATATGTATCATGCTTGCTGGTTGTTTGATGGCAAACCCAGCAATAGTCCTCTTTTAAGGCGGCAGTCTGTACATAAACAAATTTGGACTATTCAAATCAATACAGTGATCTATGTCATAAGCATCAAACAAACAGAACGATCATGGCTTACATACTTTCAGTAACTACAATTTATGCATGCAAATTTGACACATAACATCCCTCTGTTTTTATTTGTGATGTGTCAGGCTTGCCTCTATTTACTTCAACAGCTGAGTGAGAAACGGTTATGTATGATTCAGCTTTGATTACCTAAAGTAGTACCCGAGATCAAAATCCCATGTGTTGATGCACCGACACACTTAGAATGGTGTCATTACTATCAAATGTCAGAGTTAAATAAATTTGGCAGTGCCTACAGAGGGAAACTCAGAATCATGTATTGTCTTATGGTGGACTAACTATTGCAAAATACTGTAAAAATACTTAAAAGGAACGAATGACTAAATAACAAGGTTCTGAACTTTTGTTTGCACTCTACTCTTCCAGAGACCTTGCAGTCTCACAAATATCTTCAAAACACACTTCCACCGACAGAATTTCGGAAATCGCTTCACAGATACAAACAAAATCAGAGCTAATGGCACAACAAATTTACATTTCGTACCTCCTCTGTCTCAAGCCGTCTTCTGCTATTCAAAGACGTATGTCTATTATCTACCTTCCAATTCTTGTGCGCAAATATCATGGACTCCCACATGGGGATTCCCCAAGCTATGACCAAGCTATGACCAAACTGGGTACCGTCTCGTATACCACAAAAGTACATATGAACGCAAAGAGAGTCGGGAACCCACCTACTGAACCAGTTTAACTGTCCTACCCAGAGGTCCATGCGACCGGTGTAAGATTGAAAACATATGCGCGATGAAAAGGTACCTAATTTGAATCTGGTGTAGTGCACTTCAGTTATGCGTAGTTATGCCGGGACATTGCTTCGCCTGAGTGCAGTTTCATCAGGGAGACTGACGAGGGGAGTAGTCACTCCTCGAAAAGCCCTTCAGCGTTTGTCGTGGGTCGTTACATAAACAGTGTTGATAATATGGCGGCAGCTTAATCTGTCAACTGCATTGTTCTGCAAGTATGCGATAACAGCTCTGGAACAATGGGGCCTAGCATTATCGTCCATAAATACTGGCCGACTGAGGAGGGGGTGGTTGTCAAAATGCGGGACAACAGCAGCTTCAAGTACTTTCTGTTGGTATCTCTGACCATTGAGTGTTCCTTGAATGG
The DNA here is from genome assembly GCF_037392515.1 of Haliotis asinina. Lineage (NCBI taxonomy): Eukaryota > Metazoa > Mollusca > Gastropoda > Lepetellida > Haliotidae > Haliotis > Haliotis asinina. The sequence continues at coordinate 228,389 of NW_027133902.1, forward strand.
TGATAAGATTCAGCTCACAGTCATACAGTGGGTAACGGTATTCCGGATCACGGGTATTCCGGATCACTGCCACTTACATTAACCCCTAGATACTGTAAATCTCGATAGATTTCTTCACTCAATCTCTCATTTTAAAGCCGAGACATTGCTCTTTAAGGTGATATATTTTGTTTTACTTGATCTGAACCAGAAGTTTACTTGCGCGCCCTGTAACGAGGATACCTATCATTGCGTAATTTGTCGTTGGCACGTCAGGAAAAGGTAACTCATTCGGAATGGCCCGTCTCAAATAAGACTAGAATCAAGTTGCTTCGTGTTAACTTTCCCCTCTCCATTGCATGCATATACTTTTCACCTGTTAAAAGCAACAAAAATCTTCTCTTCATCTGCCATATTTTTGGAGAAATGAGCAATTTATGGAACCACGTGTTTAAGTCAGTTCCGGATCACCAGAAAATAGGGATCACCTCAGGACTGCCAACCGCCGAAAAATGTTAATTAGATCTACTGTTGAAATAAAGTAATTAGTTTCACGATCTTACTTCGGTTGCCTTATTTAAAATATATACTCACTCAACGGTCTGTCTTAGATGTTCTTCGCACAGAGTAGATACATAAAACGTTTTGGCCTTCATTTCGCCAAAAAGTAATTTGCGGTACAGAACTGCCTGTCTGTCAGGTAAAGGGTTATGAATATTGGAAATAACCAACTTGACAATTTGGGGTTGAAATTGTTTTGTTTTGTTTTCAAGTCATATTATTCTTTTTTTTAATAACTTGATGAATTGTAGTGATGAATTATGCCAGAGGCGGAAGCAATGAGGTTGGAGTAGACTCGAGCTGTAGTTTGTTTCATTTTTAAACACAAGAAGATACACGTACACCCATAAAGAGTTCAAATAGGCTGGTATTAATAGATTATACTCGTTAGCTTTACAATCAGTAAATGCTGATGTGATGTTAACAATCTTGACTGAATAAAGCTTTAAAGGTTCAGAAAAAATGGGTTATTTTGCCTCGATAGTTGTACTTTACAAGTTGAAGTCGCATGTAAAAGTCACGACAAAATACTATATATCAATACTGAAGAGATCAGTACCATAAACCACTTATGTATTCACCCCAAGAAAATATTTTCAGCCCACACCGTTACCTGGAATCATGATTCTGGAGTATGTTGTTATGAGCAGCAGGTGTTAAAACTATCTACCAAGTGGATGATGTTATCAACTGCAATGTTTGTTAATTATTCGTTTATCAAACATTATGAATATTGTTAACGCATCTATTTAATCAAACGTGTGTTACTGTTTGACACAGACCCCTGTTGCCCCAAACGAGCACCAATAACCGAACACTGCCTCGTTATGTCACATGATCCGGAATACCCGGAAATGATTCGGAACTGCCGTAACGGCGGAGCGTTTCTTTGGCGATATTTCTAAAGTCAATCAGGACCGAATTAATTTCATACGTTGGTGTAAGTAACATGAAACATTGCTCAGTCAGAAATTGCCCTTAGGTGCTTCAGATATATTTTTGCGGAGACGCATGCAGTTGGTTTTTCGTTAGTGATCCGGAACTGCCCTACGCACTGTAGGAGATAGACCCCTACACCATTACAGAGCCACCGCCAGAGGGTTCAGCTGCATGGATCATCCACTGCTGATAAGCCTTTCTAAAATCAACAAAAGCTACATACGATTTTCTTTTACTAAAAGTTAAACATCGCTCGACAACTGAGTATAGAGTAAAAATATGATCAAAGGTTGAGTATTCTTTTCTAAACCCAGCTTGTGAATCTGGAATCAGGTCTCTCATATTTGAACACTGATAATAGATACAAACGTTTTGCCAACGACACTTGTCAGAGAGATGCCCCGATAATTGTTAGGGTTATTCGAGTTTCCATTTTTAAATACTGGAACAATTATTGATTTAGCCCATTCAGACGGGAAAGATCTGGAGTCAAATACCAAGTTAAAGCTTTTAACATGGAACATCATTATCTCAGGCAAGGCAGTTTTGATCATCTTTGGAATAACATTATCCGCCCCAGCAGACTTTCCAGCTGTAAGACGGGATACAGCGTTAACTATTTCTAATTCTGTAATAGGAGACTCAAGTAGAGACTAATCAACCTCACTAAACTCGTCACGACCATTATCTGTATCTACTGTATCATCATGTGCATCAACCTCACTAAACTCGTCACATCCATGATCTGTATCTACTGTATCATCACGTGCATCAACCTCACTAAACTCGTCACATCCATGATCTGTATCTACTGTATCATCATGTGCATCAACCTCACTAAACTCGTCACATCCATGATCTGTATCTACTGTATCATCATGTGCATCAACCTCACTAAACTCGTCACATCCATGATCTGTATCTACTGTATCATCATGTGCATCAACCTCACTAAACTCGTCACGTCCATGATCTGTATCTACTGTATCATCATGTGCATCAACCTCACTAAACTCGACACGTCCATTATGTGTATCTACTGTATCATCATGTGCATCAACCTCACTAAACTCGTCACATCCATGATCTGTATCTACTGTATCATCATGTGCATCAACCTCACTAAACTCGTCACGTCCATGATCTGTATCTACTGTATCATCATGTGCATCAACCTCACTAAACTCGACACGTCCATGATCTGTATCTACTGTATCATCATGTGCATCAACCTCACTAAACTCGTCACGTCCATGATCTGTATCTACTGTATCATCATGTGCATCAACCTCACTAAACTCGTCACGTCCATGATCTGTATCTACTGTATCATCATGTGCATCAACCTCACTAAACTCGTCACATCCATGATCTGTATCTACTGTATCATCATGTGCATCAACCTCACTAAACTCGTCACGTCCATGATCTGTATCTACTGTATCATCATGTGCATCAACCTCACTAAACTCGTCACGTCCATGATCTGTATCTACTGTATCATCATGTGCATCAACCTCACTAAACTCGACACGTCCATTATGTGTATCTACTGTATCATCATGTGCATCAACCTCACTAAACTCGTCACATCCATGATCTGTATCTACTGTATCATCATGTGCATCAACCTCACTAAACTCGTCACGTCCATGATCTGTATCTACTGTATCATCATGTGCATCAACCTCACTAAACTCGACACGTCCATTATGTGTATCTACTGTATCATCATGTGCATCAACCTCACTAAACTCGTCACGTCCATGATCTGTATCTACTGTATCATCATGTGCATCAACCTCACTAAACTCGACACGTCCATGATCTGTATCTACTGTATCATCATGTGCATCAACCTCACTAAACTCGTCACGTCCATGATCTGTATCTACTGTATCATCATGTGCATCAACCTCACTAAACTCGTCACGTCCATGATCTGTATCTACTGTATCATCATGTGCATCAACCTCACTAAACTCGTCACATCCATGATCTGTATCTACTGTATCATCATGTGCATCAACCTCACTAAACTCGTCACATCCACTATCTGTATCTACTGTATCATCATGTGCATCAACCTCACTAAACTCGTCACGTCCATGATCTGTATCTACTGTATCATCATGTGCATCAACCTCACTAAACTCGACACGTCCATGATCTGTATCTACTGTATCATCATGTGCATCAACCTCACTAAACTCGTCACGTCCATGATCTGTATCTACTGTATCATCATGTGCATCAACCTCACTAAACTCGTCACGTCCATGATCTGTATCTACTGTATCATCATGTGCATCAACCTCACTAAACTCGTCACGTCCATGATCTGTATCTACTGTATCATCATGTGCATCAACCTCACTAAACTCGTCACGTCCATGATCTGTATCTACTGTATCATCATGTGCATCAACCTCACTAAACTCGACACGTCCATTATGTGTATCTACTGTATCATCATGTGCATCAACCTCACTAAACTCGTCACATAAATGATCTGTATCTACTGTATCATCATGTGCATCAACCTCACTAAACTCGTCACGTCCATGATCTGTATCTACTGTATCATCATGTGCATCAACCTCACTAAACTCGACACGTCCATTATGTGTATCTACTGTATCATCATGTCCATCAACCTCACTAAACTCGTCACATCCATGATCTGTATCTACTGTATCATCATGTGCATCAACCTCACTAAACTCGTCACGTCCATGATCTGTATCTACTGTATCATCATGTGCATCAACCTCACTAAACTCGTCACGTCCATGATCTGTATCTACTGTATCATCATGTGCATCAACCTCACTAAACTCGACACGTCCATTATGTGTATCTACTGTATCATCATGTGCATCAACCTCACTAAACTCGTCACATCCATGATCTGTATCTACTGTATCATCATGTGCATCAACCTCACTAAACTCGTCACGTCCATGATCTGTATCTACTGTATCATCATGTGCATCAACCTCACTAAACTCGACACGTCCATTATGTGTATCTACTGTATCATCATGTGCATCAACCTCACTAAACTCGTCACGTCCATGATCTGTATCTACTGTATCATCATGTGCATCAACCTCACTAAACTCGACACGTCCATGATCTGTATCTACTGTATCATCATGTGCATCAACCTCACTAAACTCGTCACGTCCATGATCTGTATCTACTGTATCATCATGTGCATCAACCTCACTAAACTCGTCACGTCCATGATCTGTATCTACTGTATCATCATGTGCATCAACCTCACTAAACTCGTCACATCCATGATCTGTATCTACTGTATCATCATGTGCATCAACCTCACTAAACTCGTCACATCCACTATCTGTATCTACTGTATCATCATGTGCATCAACCTCACTAAACTCGTCACGTCCATGATCTGTATCTACTGTATCATCATGTGCATCAACCTCACTAAACTCGACACGTCCATTATGTGTATCTACTGTATCATCATGTGCATCAACCTCACTAAACTCGTCACGTCCATGATCTGTATCTACTGTATCATCATGTGCATCAACCTCACTAAACTCGTCACGTCCATGATCTGTATCTACTGTATCATCATGTGCATCAACCTCACTAAACTCGTCACGTCCATGATCTGTATCTACTGTATCATCATGTGCATCAACCTCACTAAACTCGTCACGTCCATGATCTGTATCTACTGTATCATCATGTGCATCAACCTCACTAAACTCGACACGTCCATTATGTGTATCTACTGTATCATCATGTGCATCAACCTCACTAAACTCGTCACATCCATGATCTGTATCTACTGTATCATCATGTGCATCAACCTCACTAAACTCGTCACGTCCATGATCTGTATCTACTGTATCATCATGTGCATCAACCTCACTAAACTCGACACGTCCATTATGTGTATCTACTGTATCATCATGTGCATCAACCTCACTAAACTCGTCACATCCATGATCTGTATCTACTGTATCATCATGTGCATCAACCTCACTAAACTCGTCACGTCCATGATCTGTATCTACTGTATCATCATGTGCATCAACCCCACTAAACTCGACACGTCCATGATCTGTGTCTACTGTATCATCATGTGCATCAACCTCACTAAACTCGTCACGTCCATGATCTGTATCTACTGTATCATCATGTGCATCAACCTCACTAAACTCGACACGTCCATTATGTGTATCTACTGTATCATCATGTGCATCAACCTCACTAAACTCGTCACATAAATGATCTGTATCTACTGTATCATCATGTGCATCAACCTCACTAAACTCGTCACGTCCATGATCTGTATCTACTGTATCATCATGTGCATCAACCTCACTAAACTCGACACGTCCATTATGTGTATCTACTGTATCATCATGTCCATCAACCTCACTAAACTCGTCACATCCATGATCTGTATCTACTGTATCATCATGTGCATCAACCTCACTAAACTCGTCACGTCCATGATCTGTATCTACTGTATCATCATGTGCATCAACCTCACTAAACTCGTCACGTCCATGATCTGTATCTACTGTATCATCATGTGCATCAACCTCACTAAACTCGACACGTCCATTATGTGTATCTACTGTATCATCATGTGCATCAACCTCACTAAACTCGTCACATCCATGATCTGTATCTACTGTATCATCATGTGCATCAACCTCACTAAACTCGTCACGTCCATGATCTGTATCTACTGTATCATCATGTGCATCAACCTCACTAAACTCGACACGTCCATTATGTGTATCTACTGTATCATCATGTGCATCAACCTCACTAAACTCGTCACGTCCATGATCTGTATCTACTGTATCATCATGTGCATCAACCTCACTAAACTCGTCACGTCCATGATCTGTATCTACTGTATCATCATGTGCATCAACCTCACTAAACTCGTCACGTCCATGATCTGTATCTACTGTATCATCATGTGCATCAACCTCACTAAACTCGTCACGTCCATGATCTGTATCTACTGTATCATCATGTGCATCAACCTCACTAAACTCGTCACGTCCATGATCTGTATCTACTGTATCATCATGTGCATCAACCTCACTAAACTCGTCACATCCACTATCTGTATCTACTGTATCATCATGTGCATCAACCTCACTAAACTCGTCACGTCCATGATCTGTATCTACTGTATCATCATGTGCATCAACCTCACTAAACTCGACACGTCCATTATGTGTATCTACTGTATCATCATGTGCATCAACCTCACTAAACTCGTCACGTCCATGATCTGTATCTACTGTATCATCATGTGCATCAACCTCACTAAACTCGTCACGTCCATGATCTGTATCTACTGTATCATCATGTGCATCAACCTCACTAAACTCGTCACGTCCATGATCTGTATCTACTGTATCATCATGTGCATCAACCTCACTAAACTCGTCACGTCCATGATCTGTATCTACTGTATCATCATGTGCATCAACCTCACTAAACTCGACACGTCCATTATGTGTATCTACTGTATCATCATGTGCATCAACCTCACTAAACTCGTCACATCCATGATCTGTATCTACTGTATCATCATGTGCATCAACCTCACTAAACTCGTCACGTCCATGATCTGTATCTACTGTATCATCATGTGCATCAACCTCACTAAACTCGACACGTCCATTATGTGTATCTACTGTATCATCATGTGCATCAACCTCACTAAACTCGTCACATCCATGATCTGTATCTACTGTATCATCATGTGCATCAACCTCACTAAACTCGTCACGTCCATGATCTGTATCTACTGTATCATCATGTGCATCAACCCCACTAAACTCGACACGTCCATGATCTGTATCTACTGTATCATCATGTGCATCAACCTCACTAAACTCGTCACGTCCATGATCTGTATCTACTGTATCATCATGTGCATCAACCTCACTAAACTCGTCACGTCCATGATCTGTATCTACTGTATCATCATGTGCATCAACCTCACTAAACTCGACACGTCCATGATCTGTATCTACTGTATCATCATGTGCATCAACCTCACTAAACTCGTCATGTCCATAATATGTATCTACTGTATCATCATGTGCATCAACCTCACTAAACTCGTCACATCCATGATCTGTATCTACTGTATCATCATGTGCATCAACCTCACTAAACTCGTCACATCCACTATCTGTATCTACAGCATCATCATGTGCATCAACCTCACTAAACTCGTCACGTCCATGATCTGTATCTACTGTATCATCATGTGCATCAACCTCACTAAACTCGACACGTCCACTATGTGTATCTACTGTATCATCATGTGCATCAACCTCACTAAACTCGTCACGTCCATGATCTGTATCTACTGTATCATCATGTGCATCAACCTCACTAAACTCGACACGTCCATGATCTGTATCTACTGTATCATCATGTGCATCAACCTCACTAAACTCGTCACGTCCATGATCTGTATCTACTGTATCATCATGTGCATCAACCTCACTAAACTCGTCACGTCCATGATCTGTATCTACTGTATCATCATGTGCATCAACCTCACTAAACTCGTCACATCCATGATCTGTATCTACTGTATCATCATGTGCATCAACCTCACTAAACTCGTCACATCCACTATCTGTATCTACTGTATCATCATGTGCATCAACCTCACTAAACTCGTCACGTCCATGATCTGTATCTACTGTATCATCATGTGCATCAACCTCACTAAACTCGACACGTCCATTATGTGTATCTACTGTATCATCATGTGCATCAACCTCACTAAACTCGTCACGTCCATGATCTGTATCTACTGTATCATCATGTGCATCAACCTCACTAAACTCGTCACGTCCATGATCTGTATCTACTGTATCATCATGTGCATCAACCTCACTAAACTCGTCACGTCCATGATCTGTATCTACTGTATCATCATGTGCATCAACCTCACTAAACTCGTCACGTCCATGATCTGTATCTACTGTATCATCATGTGCATCAACCTCACTAAACTCGACACGTCCATTATGTGTATCTACTGTATCATCATGTGCATCAACCTCACTAAACTCGTCACATCCATGATCTGTATCTACTGTATCATCATGTGCATCAACCTCACTAAACTCGTCACGTCCATGATCTGTATCTACTGTATCATCATGTGCATCAACCTCACTAAACTCGACACGTCCATTATGTGTATCTACTGTATCATCATGTCCATCAACCTCACTAAACTCGTCACATCCATGATCTGTATCTACTGTATCATCATGTGCATCAACCTCACTAAACTCGTCACGTCCATGATCTGTATCTACTGTATCATCATGTGCATCAACCTCACTAAACTCGTCACGTCCATGATCTGTATCTACTGTATCATCATGTGCATCAACCTCACTAAACTCGACACGTCCATGATCTGTATCTACTGTATCATCATGTGCATCAACCTCACTAAACTCGTCATGTCCATAATATGTATCTACTGTATCATCATGTGCATCAACCTCACTAAACTCGTCACATCCATGATCTGTATCTACTGTATCATCATGTGCATCAACCTCACTAAACTCGTCACATCCACTATCTGTATCTACAGCATCATCATGTGCATCAACCTCACTAAACTCGTCACGTCCATGATCTGTATCTACTGTATCATCATGTGCATCAACCTCACTAAACTCGACACGTCCACTATGTGTATCTACTGTATCATCATGTGCATCAACCTCACTAAACTCGTCACGTCCATGATCTGTATCTACTGTATCATCATGTGCATCAACCTCACTAAACTCGACACGTCCATGATCTGTATCTACTGTATCATCATGTGCATCAACCTCACTAAACTCGACACGTCCATTATGTGTATCTACTGTATCATCATGTGCATCAACCTCACTAAACTCGTCACGTCCATGATCTGTATCTACTGTATCATCATGTGCATCAACCTCACTAAACTCGTCACGTCCATGATCTGTATCTACTGTATCATCATGTGCATCAACCTCACTAAACTCGTCACGTCCATGATCTGTATCTACTGTATCATCATGTGCATCAACCTCACTAAACTCGTCACGTCCATGATCTGTATCTACTGTATCATCATGTGCATCAACCTCACTAAACTCGACACGTCCATTATGTGTATCTACTGTATCATCATGTGCATCAACCTCACTAAACTCGTCACATCCATGATCTGTATCTACTGTATCATCATGTGCATCAACCTCACTAAACTCGTCACGTCCATGATCTGTATCTACTGTATCATCATGTGCATCAACCTCACTAAACTCGACACGTCCATTATGTGTATCTACTGTATCATCATGTCCATCAACCTCACTAAACTCGTCACATCCATGATCTGTATCTACTGTATCATCATGTGCATCAACCTCACTAAACTCGTCACGTCCATGATCTGTATCTACTGTATCATCATGTGCATCAACCTCACTAAACTCGTCACGTCCATGATCTGTATCTACTGTATCATCATGTGCATCAACCTCACTAAACTCGACACGTCCATGATCTGTATCTACTGTATCATCATGTGCATCAACCTCACTAAACTCGTCATGTCCATAATATGTATCTACTGTATCATCATGTGCATCAACCTCACTAAACTCGTCACATCCATGATCTGTATCTACTGTATCATCATGTGCATCAACCTCACTAAACTCGTCACATCCACTATCTGTATCTACAGCATCATCATGTGCATCAACCTCACTAAACTCGTCACGTCCATGATCTGTATCTACTGTATCATCATGTGCATCAACCTCACTAAACTCGACACGTCCACTATGTGTATCTACTGTATCATCATGTGCATCAACCTCACTAAACTCGTCACGTCCATGATCTGTATCTACTGTATCATCATGTGCATCAACCTCACTAAACTCGACACGTCCATGATCTGTATCTACTGTATCATCATGTGCATCAACCTCACTAAACTCGTCACGTCCATGATCTGTATCTACTGTATCATCATGTGCATCAACCTCACTAAACTCGTCACGTCCATGATCTGTATCTACTGTATCATCATGTGCATCAACCTCACTAAACTCGTCACATCCATGATCTGTATCTACTGTATCATCATGTGCATCAACCTCACTAAACTCGTCACATCCACTATCTGTATCTACTGTATCATCATGTGCATCAACCTCACTAAACTCGTCACGTCCATGATCTGTATCTACTGTATCATCATGTGCATCAACCTCACTAAACTCGACACGTCCATTATGTGTATCTACTGTATCATCATGTGCATCAACCTCACTAAACTCGTCACGTCCATGATCTGTATCTACTGTATCATCATGTGCATCAACCTCACTAAACTCGTCACGTCCATGATCTGTATCTACTGTATCATCATGTGCATCAACCTCACTAAACTCGTCACGTCCATGATCTGTATCTACTGTATCATCATGTGCATCAACCTCACTAAACTCGTCACGTCCATGATCTGTATCTACTGTATCATCATGTGCATCAACCTCACTAAACTCGACACGTCCATTATGTGTATCTACTGTATCATCATGTGCATCAACCTCACTAAACTCGTCACATCCATGATCTGTATCTACTGTATCATCATGTGCATCAACCTCACTAAACTCGTCACGTCCATGATCTGTATCTACTGTATCATCATGTGCATCAACCTCACTAAACTCGACACGTCCATTATGTGTATCTACTGTATCATCATGTCCATCAACCTCACTAAACTCGTCACATCCATGATCTGTATCTACTGTATCATCATGTGCATCAACCTCACTAAACTCGTCACGTCCATGATCTGTATCTACTGTATCATCATGTGCATCAACCTCACTAAACTCGTCATGTCCATAATATGTATCTACTGTATCATCATGTGCATCAACCTCACTAAACTCGTCACATCCATGATCTGTATCTACTGTATCATCATGTGCATCAACCTCACTAAACTCGTCACATCCACTATCTGTATCTACAGCATCATCATGTGCATCAACCTCACTAAACTCGTCACGTCCATGATCTGTATCTACTGTATCATCATGTGCATCAACCTCACTAAACTCGACACGTCCACTATGTGTATCTACTGTATCATCATGTGCATCAACCTCACTAAACTCGTCACGTCCATGATCTGTATCTACTGTATCATCATGTGCATCAACCTCACTAAACTCGACACGTCCATGATCTGTATCTACTGTATCATCATGTGCATCAACCTCACTAAACTCGACACGTCCATTATGTGTATCTACTGTATCATCATGTGCATCAACCTCACTAAACTCGTCACGTCCATGATCTGTATCTACTGTATCATCATGTGCATCAACCTCACTAAACTCGTCACGTCCATGATCTGTATCTACTGTATCATCATGTGCATCAACCTCACTAAACTCGTCACGTCCATGATCTGTATCTACTGTATCATCATGTGCATCAACCTCACTAAACTCGTCACGTCCATGATCTGTATCTACTGTATCATCATGTGCATCAACCTCACTAAACTCGACACGTCCATTATGTGTATCTACTGTATCATCATGTGCATCAACCTCACTAAACTCGTCACATCCATGATCTGTATCTACTGTATCATCATGTGCATCAACCTCACTAAACTCGTCACGTCCATGATCTGTATCTACTGTATCATCATGTGCATCAACCTCACTAAACTCGACACGTCCATTATGTGTATCTACTGTATCATCATGTCCATCAACCTCACTAAACTCGTCACATCCATGATCTGTATCTACTGTATCATCATGTGCATCAACCTCACTAAACTCGTCACGTCCATGATCTGTATCTACTGTATCATCATGTGCATCAACCTCACTAAACTCGTCACGTCCATGATCTGTATCTACTGTATCATCATGTGCATCAACCTCACTAAACTCGACACGTCCATGATCTGTATCTACTGTATCATCATGTGCATCAACCTCACTAAACTCGTCATGTCCATAATATGTATCTACTGTATCATCATGTGCATCAACCTCACTAAACTCGTCACATCCATGATCTGTATCTACTGTATCATCATGTGCATCAACCTCACTAAACTCGTCACATCCACTATCTGTATCTACTGTATCATCATGTGCATCAACCTCACTAAACTCGTCACGTCCATGATCTGTATCTACTGTATCATCATGTGCATCAACCTCACTAAACTCGACACGTCCACTATGTGTATCTACTGTATCATCATGTGCATCAACCTCACTAAACTCGTCACGTCCATGATCTGTATCTACTGTATCATCATGTGCATCAACCTCACTAAACTCGACACGTCCATGATCTGTATCTACTGTATCATCATGTGCATCAACCTCACTAAACTCGTCACGTCCATGATCTGTATCTACTGTATCATCATGTGCATCAACCTCACTAAACTCGTCACGTCCATGATCTGTATCTACTGTATCATCATGTGCATCAACCTCACTAAACTCGTCACATCCATGATCTGTATCTACTGTATCATCATGTGCATCAACCTCACTAAACTCGTCACATCCACTATCTGTATCTACTGTATCATCATGTGCATCAACCTCACTAAACTCGTCACGTCCATGATCTGTATCTACTGTATCATCATGTGCATCAACCTCACTAAACTCGACACGTCCATTATGTGTATCTACTGTATCATCATGTGCATCAACCTCACTAAACTCGTCACGTCCATGATCTGTATCTACTGTATCATCATGTGCATCAACCTCACTAAACTCGTCACGTCCATGATCTGTATCTACTGTATCATCATGTGCATCAACCTCACTAAACTCGTCACGTCCATGATCTGTATCTACTGTATCATCATGTGCATCAACCTCACTAAACTCGTCACGTCCATGATCTGTATCTACTGTATCATCATGTGCATCAACCTCACTAAACTCGACACGTCCATTATGTGTATCTACTGTATCATCATGTGCATCAACCTCACTAAACTCGTCACATCCATGATCTGTATCTACTGTATCATCATGTGCATCAACCTCACTAAACTCGTCACGTCCATGATCTGTATCTACTGTATCATCATGTGCATCAACCTCACTAAACTCGACACGTCCATTATGTGTATCTACTGTATCATCATGTCCATCAACCTCACTAAACTCGTCACATCCATGATCTGTATCTACTGTATCATCATGTGCATCAACCTCACTAAACTCGTCACGTCCATGATCTGTATCTACTGTATCATCATGTGCATCAACCCCACTAAACTCGACACGTCCATGATCTGTATCTACTGTATCATCATGTGCATCAACCTCACTAAACTCGTCACGTCCATGATCTGTATCTACTGTATCATCATGTGCATCAACCTCACTAAACTCGTCACGTCCATGATCTGTATCTACTGTATCATCATGTGCATCAACCTCACTAAACTCGACACGTCCATGATCTGTATCTACTGTATCATCATGTGCATCAACCTCACTAAACTCGTCATGTCCATAATATGTATCTACTGTATCATCATGTGCATCAACCTCACTAAACTCGTCACATCCATGATCTGTATCTACTGTATCATCATGTGCATCAACCTCACTAAACTCGTCACATCCACTATCTGTATCTACAGCATCATCATGTGCATCAACCTCACTAAACTCGTCACGTCCATGATCTGTATCTACTGTATCATCATGTGCATCAACCTCACTAAACTCGACACGTCCATTATGTGTATCTACTGTATCATCATGTGCATCAACCTCACTAAACTCGTCACGTCCATGATCTGTATCTACTGTATCATCATGTGCATCAACCTCACTAAACTCGTCACGTCCATGATCTGTATCTACTGTATCATCATGTGCATCAACCTCACTAAACTCGTCACGTCCATGATCTGTATCTACTGTATCATCATGTGCATCAACCTCACTAAACTCGTCACGTCCATGATCTGTATCTACTGTATCATCATGTGCATCAACCTCACTAAACTCGACACGTCCATGATCTGTATCTACTGTATCATCATGTGCATCAACCTCACTAAACTCGTCACGTCCATGATCTGTATCTACTGTATCATCATGTGCATCAACCTCACTAAACTCGTCACGTCCATGATCTGTATCTACTGTATCATCATGTGCATCAACCTCACTAAACTCGTCACATCCATGATCTGTATCTACTGTATCATCATGTGCATCAACCTCACTAAACTCGTCACATCCACTATCTGTATCTACTGTATCATCATGTGCATCAACCTCACTAAACTCGTCACGTCCATGATCTGTATCTACTGTATCATCATGTGCATCAACCTCACTAAACTCGACACGTCCATTATGTGTATCTACTGTATCATCATGTGCATCAACCTCACTAAACTCGTCACGTCCATGATCTGTATCTACTGTATCATCATGTGCATCAACCTCACTAAACTCGTCACATCCATGATCTGTATCTACTGTATCATCATGTGCATCAACCTCACTAAACTCGTCACGTCCATGATCTGTATCTACTGTATCATCATGTGCATCAACCTCACTAAACTCGTCACGTCCATGATCTGTATCTACTGTATCATCATGTGCATCAACCTCACTAAACTCGTCACGTCCATGATCTGTATCTACTGTATCATCATGTGCATCAACCTCACTAAACTCGACACGTCCATTATGTGCATCTACTGTATCATCATGTCCATCAACCTCACTAAACTCGTCACATCCATGATCTGTATCTACTGTATCATCATGTGCATCAACCTCACTAAACTCGTCACGTCCATGATCTGTATCTACTGTATCATCATGTGCATCAACCCCACTAAACTCGACACGTCCATGATCTGTATCTACTGTATCATCATGTGCATCAACCTCACTAAACTCGTCACGTCCATGATCTGTATCTACTGTATCATCATGTGCATCAACCTCACTAAACTCGTCACGTCCATGATCTGTATCTACTGTATCATCATGTGCATCAACCTCTCTACACTCGACACGTCCATGATCTGTATCTACTGTATCATCATGTGCATCAACCTCACTAAACTCGTCATGTCCATGATCTGTATCTACTGTATCATCATGTGCATCAACCTCACTAAACTCGTCACATCCATGATCTGTATCTACTGTATCATCATGTGCATCAACCTCACTAAACTCGTCACATCCACTATCTATATCTACAGCATCATCATGTGCATCAACCTCACTAAACTCGTCACGTCCATGATCTGTATCTACTGTATCATCATGTGCATCAACCTCACTAAACTCGACACGTCCATTATGTGTATCTACTGTATCATCATGTGCATCAACCTCACTAAACTCGTCACGTCCATGATCTGTATCTACTGTATCATCATGTGCATCAACCTCACTAAACTCGTCACGTCCATGATCTGTATCTACTGTATCATCATGTGCATCAACCTCACTAAACTCGTCACGTCCATGATCTGTATCTACTGTATCATCATGTGCATCAACATCACTAAACTCGTCACGTCCATGATCTGTATCTACTGTATCATCATGTGCATCAACCTCACTAAACTCGACACGTCCATGATCTGTATCTACTGTATCATCATGTGCATCAACCTCACTAAACTCGTCACGTCCATGATCTGTATCTACTGTATCATCATGTGCATCAACATCACTAAACTCGTCACGTCCATGATCTGTATCTACTGTATCATCATGTGCATCAACCTCACTAAACTCGTCACATCCATGATCTGTATCTACTGTATCATCATGTGCATCAACCTCACTAAACTCGTCACGTCCATGATCTGTATCTACTGTATCATCATGTGCATCAACCTCACTAAACTCGACACGTCCATGATCTGTATCTACTGTATCATCATGTCCATCAACCTCACTAAACTCGTCACATCCATGATCTGTATCTACTGTATCATCATGTGCATCAACCTCACTAAACTCGTCACGTCCATGATCTGTATCTACTGTATCATCATGTGCATCAACCCCACTAAACTCGACACGTCCATGATCTGTATCTACTGTATCATCATGTGCATCAACCTCACTAAACTCGTCACGTCCATGATCTGTATCTACTGTATCATCATGTGCATCAACCTCACTAAACTCGTCACTTCCATGATCTGTATCTACTGTATCATCATGTGCATCAACCTCTCTAAACTCGACACGTCCATGATCTGTATCTACTGTATCATCATGTGCATCAACCTCACTAAACTCGTCATGTCCATGATCTGTATCTACTGTATCATCATGTGCATCAACCTCACTAAACTCGTCACATCCATGATCTGTATCTACTGTATCATCATGTGCATCAACCTCACTAAACTCGTCACATCCACTATCTGTATCTACAGCATCATCATGTGCATCAACCTCACTAAACTCGTCACGTCCATGATCTGTATCTACTGTATCATCATGTGCATCAACCTCACTAAACTCGACACGTCCATTATGTGTATCTACTGTATCATCATGTGCATCAACCTCACTAAACTCGTCACGTCCATGATCTGTATCTACTGTATCATCATGTGCATCAACCTCACTAAACTCGTCACGTCCATGATCTGTATCTACTGTATCATCATGTGCATCAACCTCACTAAACTCGTCACGTCCATGATCTGTATCTACTGTATCATCATGTGCATCAACATCACTAAACTCGTCACGTCCATGATCTGTATCTACTGTATCATCATGTGCATCAACCTCACTAAACTCGACACGTCCATGATCTGTATCTACTGTATCATCATGTGCATCAACCTCACTAAACTCGTCACGTAAATGATCTGTATCTACTGTATCATCATGTGCATCAACATCACTAAACTCGTCACGTCCATGATCTGTATCTACTGTATCATCATGTGCATCAACCTCACTAAACTCGTCACATCCATGATCTGTATCTACTGTATCATCATGTGCATCAACCTCACTAAACTCGTCACATCCACTATCTGTATCTACTGTATCATCATGTGCATCAACCTCACTAAACTCGTCACGTCCATGATCTGTATCTACTGTATCATCATGTGCATCAACCTCACTAAACTCGACACGTCCATTATGTGTATCTACTGTATCATCATGTGCATCAACCTCACTAAACTCGTCACGTCCATGATCTGTATCTACTGTATCATCATGTGCATCAACCTCACTAAACTCGTCACATCCATGATCTGTATCTACTGTATCATCATGTGCATCAACCTCACTAAACTCGTCACGTCCATGATCTGTATCTACTGTATCATCATGTGCATCAACCTCACTAAACTCGTCACGTCCATGATCTGTATCTACTGTATCATCATGTGCATCAACCTCACTAAACTCGTCACATAAATGATCTGTATCTACTGTATCATCATGTGCATCAACCTCACTAAACTCGTCACATCCATGATCTGTATCTACTGTATCATCATGTGCATCAACCTCACTAAACTCGTCACGTCCATGATCTGTATCTACTGTATCATCATGTGCATCAACCTCACTAAACTCGTCACGTCCATTATGTGTATCTACTGTATCATCATGTCCATCAACCTCACTAAACTCGTCACATCCATGATCTGTATCTACTGTATCATCATGTGCATCAACCTCACTAAACTCGTCACGTCCATGATCTGTATCTACTGTATCATCATGTGCATCAACCTCACTAAACTCGACACGTCCATGATCTGTATCTACTGTATCATCATGTGCATCAACCTCACTAAACTCGTCACGTCCATGATCTGTATCTACTGTATCATCATGTGCATCAACCTCACTAAACTCGTCACGTCCATGATCTGTATCTACTGTATCATCATGTGCATCAACCTCACTAAACTCGACACGTCCATGATCTGTATCTACTGTATCATCATGTGCATCAACCTCACTAAACTCGTCATGTCCATGATCTGTATCTACTGTATCATCATGTGCATCAACCTCACTAAACTCGTCACATCCATGATCTGTATCTACTGTATCATCATGTGCATCAACCTCACTAAACTCGTCACATCCACTATCCGTATCTACTGCATCATCATGTGCATCAACCTCACTAAACTCGTCACGTCCATGATCTGTATCTACTGTATCATCATGTGCATCAACCTCACTAAACTCGACACGTCCATTATGTGTATCTACTGTATCATCATGTGCATCAACCTCACTAAACTCGTCACGTCCATGATCTGTATCTACTGTATCATCATGTGCATCAACCTCACTAAACTCGTCACGTCCATGATCTGTATCTACTGTATCATCATGTGCATCAACCTCACTAAACTCGTCACGTCCATGATCTGTATCTACTGTATCATCATGTGCATCAACCTCACTAAACTCGTCACGTCCATGATCTGTATCTACTGTATCATCATGTGCATCAACCTCACTAAACTCGACACGTCCATGATCTGTATCTACTGTATCATCATGTGCATCAACCTCACTAAACTCGTCACGTCCATGATCTGTATCTACTGTATCATCATGTGCATCAACCCCACTAAACTCGACACGTCCATGATCTGTATCTACTGTATCATCATGTGCATCAACCTCACTAAACTCGTCACGTCCATGATCTGTATCTACTGTATCATCATGTGCATCAACCTCACTAAACATCCTCACGTCCATGATCTGTATCTACTGTATCATCATGTGCATCAACCTCTCTAAACTCGACACGTCCATGATCTGTATCTACTGTATCATCATGTGCATCAACCTCACTAAACTCGTCATGTCCATGATCTGTATCTACTGTATCATCATGTGCATCAACCTCACTAAACTCGTCACATCCATGATCTGTATCTACTGTATCATCATGTGCATCAACCTCACTAAACTCGTCACATCCACTATCTGTATCTACAGCATCATCATGTGCATCAACCTCACTAAACTCGTCACGTCCATGATCTGTATCTACTGTATCATCATGTGCATCAACCTCACTAAACTCGACACGTCCATTATGTGTATCTACTGTATCATCATGTGCATCAACCTCACTAAACTCGTCACGTCCATGATCTGTATCTACTGTATCATCATGTGCATCAACCTCACTAAACTCGTCACGTCCATGATCTGTATCTACTGTATCATCATGTGCATCAACCTCACTAAACTCGTCACGTCCATGATCTGTATCTACTGTATCATCATGTGCATCAACCTCACTAAACTCGACACGTCCATTATGTGTATCTACTGTATCATCATGTGCATCAACCTCACTAAACTCGTCACGTCCATGATCTGTATCTACTGTATCATCATGTGCATCAACCTCACTAAACTCGTCACATCCATGATCTGTATCTACTGTATCATCATGTGCATCAACCTCACTAAACTCGTCACGTCCATGATCTGTATCTACTGTATCATCATGTGCATCAACCTCACTAAACTCGTCACGTCCATGATCTGTATCTACTGTATCATCATGTGCATCAACCTCACTAAACTCGTCACGTCCATGATCTGTATCTACTGTATCATCATGTGCATCAACCTCACTAAACTCGTCACGTCCATGATCTGTATCTACTGTATCATCATGTGCATCAACCTCACTAAACTCGACACGTCCATGATCTGTATCTACTGTATCATCATGTGCATCAACCTCACTAAACTCGTCACGTCCATGATCTGTATCTACTGTATCATCATGTGCATCAACCCCACTAAACTCGACACGTCCATGATCTGTATCTACTGTATCATCATGTGCATCAACCTCACTAAACTCGTCACGTCCATGATCTGTATCTACTGTATCATCATGTGCATCAACCTCACTAAACATCCTCACGTCCATGATCTGTATCTACTGTATCATCATGTGCATCAACCTCTCTAAACTCGACACGTCCATGATCTGTATCTACTGTATCATCATGTGCATCAACCTCACTAAACTCGTCATGTCCATGATCTGTATCTACTGTATCATCATGTGCATCAACCTCACTAAACTCGTCACATCCATGATCTGTATCTACTGTATCATCATGTGCATCAACCTCACTAAACTCGTCACATCCACTATCTGTATCTACAGCATCATCATGTGCATCAACCTCACTAAACTCGTCACGTCCATGATCTGTATCTACTGTATCATCATGTGCATCAACCTCACTAAACTCGACACGTCCATTATGTGTATCTACTGTATCATCATGTGCATCAACCTCACTAAACTCGTCACGTCCATGATCTGTATCTACTGTATCATCATGTGCATCAACCTCACTAAACTCGTCACGTCCATGATCTGTATCTACTGTATCATCATGTGCATCAACCTCACTAAACTCGTCACGTCCATGATCTGTATCTACTGTATCATCATGTGCATCAACATCACTAAACTCGTCACGTCCATGATCTGTATCTACTGTATCATCATGTGCATCAACCTCACTAAACTCGACACGTCCATGATCTGTATCTACTGTATCATCATGTGCATCAACCTCACTAAACTCGTCACGTCCATGATCTGTATCTACTGTATCATCATGTGCATCAACATCACTAAACTCGTCACGTCCATGATCTGTATCTACTGTATCATCATGTGCATCAACCTCACTAAACTCGTCACATCCATGATCTGTATCTACTGTATCATCATGTGCATCAACCTCACTAAACTCGTCACATCCACTATCTGTATCTACTGTATCATCATGTGCATCAACCTCACTAAACTCGTCACGTCCATGATCTGTATCTACTGTATCATCATGTGCATCAACCTCACTAAACTCGACACGTCCATTATGTGTATCTACTGTATCATCATGTGCATCAACCTCACTAAACTCGTCACGTCCATGATCTGTATCTACTGTATCATCATGTGCATCAACCTCACTAAACTCGTCACATCCATGATCTGTATCTACTGTATCATCATGTGCATCAACCTCACTAAACTCGTCACGTCCATGATCTGTATCTACTGTATCATCATGTGCATCAACCTCACTAAACTCGTCACGTCCATGATCTGTATCTACTGTATCATCATGTGCATCAACCTCACTAAACTCGACACGTCCATTATGTGTATCTACTGTATCATCATGTGCATCAACCTCACTAAACTCGTCACATCCATGATCTGTATCTACTGTATCATCATGTGCATCAACCTCACTAAACTCGTCACGTCCATGATCTGTATCTACTGTATCATCATGTGCATCAACCTCACTAAACTCGTCACGTCCATTATGTGTATCTACTGTATCATCATGTCCATCAACCTCACTAAACTCGTCACATCCATGATCTGTATCTACTGTATCATCATGTGCATCAACCTCACTAAACTCGTCACGTCCATGATCTGTATCTACTGTATCATCATGTGCATCAACCTCACTAAACTCGACACGTCCATGATCTGTATCTACTGTATCATCATGTGCATCAACCTCACTAAACTCGTCACGTCCATGATCTGTATCTACTGTATCATCATGTGCATCAACCTCACTAAACTCGTCACGTCCATGATCTGTATCTACTGTATCATCATGTGCATCAACCTCACTAAACTCGTCACATAAATGATCTGTATCTACTGTATCATCATGTGCATCAACCTCACTAAACTCGTCATGTCCATGATCTGTATCAACTGTATCATCATGTGCATCAACCTCACTAAACTCGTCACATCCATGATCTGTATCTACTGTATCATCATGTGCATCAACCTCACTAAACTCGTCACATCCACTATCCGTATCTACTGCATCATCATGTGCATCAACCTCACTAAACTCGTCACGTCCATGATCTGTATCTACTGTATCATCATGTGCATCAACCTCACTAAACTCGACACGTCCATTATGTGTATCTACTGTATCATCATGTGCATCAACCTCACTAAACTCGTCACGTCCATGATCTGTATCTACTGTATCATCATGTGCATCAACCTCACTAAACTCGTCACGTCCATGATCTGTATCTACTGTATCATCATGTGCATCAACCTCACTAAACTCGTCACGTCCATGATCTGTATCTACTGTATCATCATGTGCATCAACCTCACTAAACTCGTCACGTCCATGATCTGTATCTACTGTATCATCATGTGCATCAACCTCACTAAACTCGACACGTCCATGATCTGTATCTACTGTATCATCATGTGCATCAACCTCACTAAACTCGTCACGTCCATGATCTGTATCTACTGTATCATCATGTGCATCAACCTCACTAAACTCGACACGTCCATGATCTGTATCTACTGTATCATCATGTGCATCAACCTCACTAAACTCGTCACGTCCATGATCTGTATCTACTGTATCATCATGTGCATCAACCTCACTAAACTCGTCACGTCCATGATCTGTATCTACTGTATCATCATGTGCATCAACCTCACTAAACTCGTCACGTCCATGATCTGTATCTTTTGTATCATCATGTGCATCAACCTCACTAAACTCGACACGTCCATGATCTGTATCTACTGTATCATCATGTGCATCAACCTCACTAAACTCGACACGTCCATGATCTGTATCTGTTGTGTCATCATGTGCATCAACCTCACTAAACTCGTCACGTCCATGATCTGTATCTACTGTATCATCATGTGAATCAACCTCACTAAACTCGACACGTCCATTATGTGTATCTACTGTATCATCATGCGCATCAGCCTCACTAAACTCGTCACATCCATGATCTGTATCTACTGTATCATCATGTGCATCAACCTCACTAAACTCGTCACATCCATTATCTGTATCTGTTGTGTCATCATGTGCATCAACCTCACTAAACTCGTCACGTCCATGATCTGTATCTACTGTATCATCATGTGCATCAACCTCACTAAACTCGTCACATCCATGATCTGTATCTACTGTATCATCATGTGCATCAACCTCACTAAACTCGACACGTCCATGATCTGTATCTACTGTATCATCATGTGCATCAACCTCACTAAACTCGACACGTCCATGATCTGTATCTACTGCATCATCATGTGCATCAACCTCACTAAACTCGACACGTCCATGATCTGTATCTACTGTATCATCATGTGCATCAACCTCACTAAACTCGTCACATAAATGATCTGTATCTACTGTATCATCATGTGCATCAACCTCACTAAACTCGACACATCCATGATCTGTATCTACTGTATCATCATGTGCATCAACCTCACTAAACTCGTCACGTCCATGATCTGTATCTACGGTATCATCATGTGCATCAACCTCACTAAACTCGTCACATCCATGATCTGTATCTACTGTATCATCATGTGCATCAACCTCACTAAACTCGTCACATAAATGATCTGTATCTACTGTATCATCATGTGCATCAACCTCACTAAACTCGACACGTCCATGATCTGTATCTACTGTATCATCATGTGCATCAACCTCACGAAACTCGTCACGTCCATGATCTGTATCTACTGTATCATCATGTGCATCAACCTCACTAAACTCGTCACGTCCATGATCTGTATCTACTGTATCATCATGTGCATCAACCTCACTAAACTCGACACGTCCATGATCTGTATCTACTGTATCATCATGTGCATCAACCTCACTAAACTCGTCACATAAATGATCTGTATCTACTGTATCATCATGTGCATCAACCTCACTAAACTCGTCACGTCCATGATCTGTATCTACTGTATCATCATGTGCATCAACCTCACTAAACTCGTCACGTCCATGATCTGTATCTACTGTATCATCATGTGCATCAACCTCACTAAACTCGACACGTCCATGATCTGTATCTACTGTATCATCATGTGCATCAACCTCACTAAACTCGACACGTCCATGATCTGTATCTGTTGTGTCATCATGTGCATCAACCTCACTAAACTCGTCACATCCATGATCTGTATCTACTGTATCATCATGTGCATCAACCTCACTAAACTCGACACGTCCATTATGTGTATCTACTGTATCATCATGCGCATCAACCTCACTAAACTCGTCACATCCATTATCTGTATCTGTTGTGTCATCATGTGCATCAACCTCACTAAACTCGTCACGTCCATGATCTGTATCTACTGTATCATCATGTGCATCAACCTCACTAAACTCGTCACATCCATGATCTGTATCTACTGTATCATCATGTGCATCAACCTCACTAAACTCGTCACGTCCATGATCTGTATCTACTGTATCATCATGTGCATCAACCTCACTAAACTCGACACGTCCATGATCTGTATCTACTGTATCATCATGTGCATCAACCTCACTAAACTCGTCACGTCCATGATCTGTATCTACTGTATCATCATGTGCATCAACCTCACTAAACTCGACACGTCCATGATCTGTATCTACTGTATCATCATGTGCATCAACCTCACTAAACTCGTCACGTCCATGATCTGTATCTACTGTATCATCATGTGCATCAACCTCACTAAACTCGACACGTCCATGATCTGTATCTACTGTATCATCATGTGCATCAACCTCACTAAACTCGACACGTCCATGATCTGTATCTGTTGTGTCATCATGTGCATCAACCTCACTAAACTCGTCACATCCATGATCTGTATCTACTGTATCATCATGTGCATCAACCTCACTAAACTCGACACGTCCATTATGTGTATCTACTGTATCATCATGCGCATCAACCTCACTAAACTCGTCACATCCATTATCTGTATCTGTTGTGTCATCATGTGCATCAACCTCACTAAACTCGTCACGTCCATGATCTGTATCTACTGTATCATCATGTGCATCAACCTCACTAAACTCGTCACATCCATGATCTGTATCTACTGTATCATCATGTGCATCAACCTCACTAAACTCGTCACGTCCATGATCTGTATCTACTGTATCATCATGTGCATCAACCTCACTAAACTCGACACGTCCATGATCTGTATCTACTGTATCATCATGTGCATCAACCTCACTAAACTCGTCACGTCCATGATCTGTATCTACTGTATCATCATGTGCATCAACCTCACTAAACTCGACACGTCCATGATCTGTATCTACTGTATCATCATGTGCATCAACCTCACTAAACTCGTCACGTCCATGATCTGTATCTACTGTATCATCATGTGCATCAACCTCACTAAACTCGACACGTCCATGATCTGTATCTACTGTATCATCATGTGCATCAACCTCACTAAACTCGTCACGTCCATGATCTGTATCTACTGTATCATCATGTGCATCAACCTCACTAAACTCGTCACATCCATGATCTGTATCTACTGTATCATCATGTGCATCAACCTCACTAAACTCGACACGTCCATGATCTGTGTCTACGGTATCATCATGTGCATCAACCTCACTAAACTCGTCACGTCCATGATCTGTATCTACTGTATCATCATGTGCATCAACCTCACTAAACTCGTCACGTCCATGATCTGTGTCTACGGTATCATCATGTGCATCAACCTCACTAAACTCGACACGTCCATTATGTGTGTCCACGGTATCATCATGTGCATCAACCTCACTAAACTCGACACGTCCATGATCTGTATCTACTGTATCATCATGTGCATCAACCTCACTAAACTCGTCACATAAATGATCTGTATCTACTGTATCATCATGTGCATCAACCTCACTAAACTCGTCACATCCATGATCTGTATCTACTGTATCATCATGTGCATCAACCTCACTAAACTCGTCACGTCCATGATCTGTATCGACTGTATCATCATGTGCATCAACCTCACTAAACTCGACACGTCCATGATCTGTATCTACTGTATCATCATGTGCATCAACCTCACTAAACTCGTCACGTCCATGATCTGTATCTACTGTATCATCATGTGCATCAACCTCACTAAACTCGACACGTCCATGATCTGTATCTACTGTATCATCATGTGCATCAACCTCACTAAACTCGTCACGTCCATGATCTGTATCTACTGTATCATCATGTGCATCAACCTCACTAAACTCGTCACGTCCATGATCTGTATCTACTGTATCATCATGTGCATCAACCTCACTAAACTCGACACGTCCATGATCTGTGTCTACGGTATCATCATGTGCATCAACCTCACTAAACTCGTCACGTCCATGATCTGTATCTACTGTATCATCATGTGCATCAACCTCACTAAACTCGTCACGTCCATGATCTGTGTCTACGGTATCATCATGTGCATCAACCTCACTAAACTCGTCACATCCATGATCTGTATCTACTGTATCATCATGTGCATCAACCTCACTAAACTCGTCACATAAATGATCTGTATCTACTGTATCATCATGTGCATCAACCTCACTAAACTCGACACGTCCATGATCTGTATCTACTGTATCATCATGTGCATCAACCTCACTAAACTCGTCACATAAATGATCTGTATCTACTGTATCATCATGTGCATCAACCTCACTAAACTCGACACGTCCATGATCTGTATCTACTGTATCATCATGTGCATCAACCTCACTAAACTCGACACGTCCATGATCTGTATCTACTGTATCATCATGTGCATCAACCTCACTAAACTCGTCACATAAATGATCTGTATCTACTGTATCATCATGTGCATCAACCTCACTAAACTCGTCACATCCATGATCTGTATCTACTGTATCATCATGTGCATCAACCTCACTAAACTCGTCACATAAATGATCTGTATCTACTGTATCATCATGTGCATCAACCTCACTAAACTCGTCACATAAATGATCTGTATCTACTGTATCATCATGTGCATCAACCTCACTAAACTCGACACGTCCATGATCTGTATCTACTGTATCATCATGTGCATCAACCTCACTAAACTCGTCACATAAATGATCTGTATCTACTGTATCATCATGTGCATCAACCTCACTAAACTCGACACGTCCATGATCTGTATCTACTGTATCATCATGTGCATCAACCTCACTAAACTCGACACGTCCATGATCTGTATCTACTGTATCATCATGTGCATCAACCTCACTAAACTCGTCACGTCCATGATCTGTATCTACTGTATCATCATGTGCATCAACCTCACTAAACTCGTCACGTCCATGATCTGTATCTACTGTATCATCATGTGCATCAACCTCACTAAACTCGACACGTCCATGATCTGTATCTACTGTATCATCATGTGCATCAACCTCACTAAACTCGTCACATAAATGATCTGTATCTACTGTATCATCATGTGCATCAACCTCACTAAACTCGTCACATCCATGATCTGTATCTACTGTATCATCATGTGCATCAACCTCACTAAACTCGTCACATAAATGATCTGTATCTACTGTATCATCATGTGCATCAACCTCACTAAACTCGTCACATAAATGATCTGTATCTACTGTATCATCATGTGCATCAACCTCACTAAACTCGACACGTCCATGATCTGTATCTACTGTATCATCATGTGCATCAACCTCACTAAACTCGTCACATAAATGATCTGTATCTACTGTATCATCATGTGCATCAACCTCACTAAACTCGACACGTCCATGATCTGTATCTACTGTATCATCATGTGCATCAACCTCACTAAACTCGACACGTCCATGATCTGTATCTACTGTATCATCATGTGCATCAACCTCACTAAACTCGTCACGTCCATGATCTGTATCTACTGTATCATCATGTGCATCAACCTCACTAAACTCGTCACATCCATGATCTGTATCTACTGTATCATCATGTGCATCAACCTCACTAAACTCGTCACGTCCATGATCTGTATCTACTGTATCATCATGTGCATCAACCTCACTAAACTCGACACGTCCATGATCTGTATCTACTGTATCATCATGTGCATCAACCTCACTAAACTCGTCACGTCCATGATCTGTATCTACTGTATCATCATGTGCATCAACCTCACTAAACTCGACACGTCCATGATCTGTATCTACTGTATCATCATGTGCATCAACCTCACTAAACTCGTCACGTCCATGATCTGTATCTACTGTATCATCATGTGCATCAACCTCACTAAACTCGACACGTCCATGATCTGTATCTACTGTATCATCATGTGCATCAACCTCACTAAACTCGTCACGTCCATGATCTGTATCTACTGTATCATCATGTGCATCAACCTCACTAAACTCGTCACATCCATGATCTGTATCTACTGTATCATCATGTGCATCAACCTCACTAAACTCGACACGTCCATGATCTGTGTCTACGGTATCATCATGTGCATCAACCTCACTAAACTCGTCACGTCCATGATCTGTATCTACTGTATCATCATGTGCATCAACCTCACTAAACTCGTCACGTCCATGATCTGTGTCTACGGTATCATCATGTGCATCAACCTCACTAAACTCGACACGTCCATTATGTGTGTCCACGGTATCATCATGTGCATCAACCTCACTAAACTCGACACGTCCATGATCTGTATCTACTGTATCATCATGTGCATCAACCTCACTAAACTCGTCACATAAATGATCTGTATCTACTGTATCATCATGTGCATCAACCTCACTAAACTCGTCACATAAATGATCTGTATCTACTGTATCATCATGTGCATCAACCTCACTAAACTCGTCACGTCCATGATCTGTATCGACTGTATCATCATGTGCATCAACCTCACTAAACTCGACACGTCCATGATCTGTATCTACTGTATCATCATGTGCATCAACCTCACTAAACTCGTCACGTCCATGATCTGTATCTACTGTATCATCATGTGCATCAACCTCACTAAACTCGACACGTCCATGATCTGTATCTACTGTATCATCATGTGCATCAACCTCACTAAACTCGTCACGTCCATGATCTGTATCTACTGTATCATCATGTGCATCAACCTCACTAAACTCGTCACGTCCATGATCTGTATCTACTGTATCATCATGTGCATCAACCTCACTAAACTCGACACGTCCATGATCTGTGTCTACGGTATCATCATGTGCATCAACCTCACTAAACTCGTCACGTCCATGATCTGTATCTACTGTATCATCATGTGCATCAACCTCACTAAACTCGTCACGTCCATGATCTGTGTCTACGGTATCATCATGTGCATCAACCTCACTAAACTCGTCACATCCATGATCTGTATCTACTGTATCATCATGTGCATCAACCTCACTAAACTCGTCACATAAATGATCTGTATCTACTGTATCATCATGTGCATCAACCTCACTAAACTCGACACGTCCATGATCTGTATCTACTGTATCATCATGTGCATCAACCTCACTAAACTCGTCACATAAATGATCTGTATCTACTGTATCATCATGTGCATCAACCTCACTAAACTCGACACGTCCATGATCTGTATCTACTGTATCATCATGTGCATCAACCTCACTAAACTCGACACGTCCATGATCTGTATCTACTGTATCATCATGTGCATCAACCTCACTAAACTCGTCACATAAATGATCTGTATCTACTGTATCATCATGTGCATCAACCTCACTAAACTCGACACGTCAATGATCTCTATCTACTGTATCATCATGTGCATCAACCTCACTAAACTCGACACGTCCATGATCTGTATCTACTGTATCATCATGTGCATCAACCTCACTAAACTCGTCACGTCCATGATCTGTATCTACTGTATCATCATGTGCATCAACCTCACTAAACTCGACACGTCCATGATCTGTATCTACTGTATCATCATGTGCATCAACCTCACTAAACTCGTCACGTCCATGATCTGTATCTACTGTATCATCATGTGCATCAACCTCACTAAACTCGACACGTCCATGATCTGTATCTACTGTATCATCATGTGCATCAACCTCACTAAACTCGTCACGTCCATGATCTGTATCTACTGTATCATCATGTGCATCAACCTCACTAAACTCGTCACATCCATGATCTGTATCTACTGTATCATCATGTGCATCAACCTCACTAAACTCGACACGTCCATGATCTGTGTCTACGGTATCATCATGTGCATCAACCTCACTAAACTCGTCACGTCCATGATCTGTATCTACTGTATCATCATGTGCATCAACCTCACTAAACTCGTCACGTCCATGATCTGTGTCTACGGTATCATCATGTGCATCAACCTCACTAAACTCGACACGTCCATTATGTGTGTCCACGGTATCATCATGTGCATCAACCTCACTAAACTCGACACGTCCATGATCTGTATCTACTGTATCATCATGTGCATCAACCTCACTAAACTCGTCACATAAATGATCTGTATCTACTGTATCATCATGTGCATCAACCTCACTAAACTCGTCACATAAATGATCTGTATCTACTGTATCATCATGTGCATCAACCTCACTAAACTCGTCACGTCCATGATCTGTATCGACTGTATCATCATGTGCATCAACCTCACTAAACTCGACACGTCCATGATCTGTATCTACTGTATCATCATGTGCATCAACCTCACTAAACTCGTCACGTCCATGATCTGTATCTACTGTATCATCATGTGCATCAACCTCACTAAACTCGACACGTCCATGATCTGTATCTACTGTATCATCATGTGCATCAACCTCACTAAACTCGTCACGTCCATGATCTGTATCTACTGTATCATCATGTGCATCAACCTCACTAAACTCGTCACGTCCATGATCTGTATCTACTGTATCATCATGTGCATCAACCTCACTAAACTCGACACGTCCATGATCTGTGTCTACGGTATCATCATGTGCATCAACCTCACTAAACTCGACACGTCCATGATCTGTATCTACTGTATCATCATGTGCATCAACCTCACTAAACTCGTCACGTCCATGATCTGTGTCTACGGTATCATCATGTGCATCAACCTCACTAAACTCGTCACATCCATGATCTGTATCTACTGTATCATCATGTGCATCAACCTCACTAAACTCGTCACATAAATGATCTGTATCTACTGTATCATCATGTGCATCAACCTCACTAAACTCGACACGTCCATGATCTGTATCTACTGTATCATCATGTGCATCAACCTCACTAAACTCGTCACATAAATGATCTGTATCTACTGTATCATCATGTGCATCAACCTCACTAAACTCGACACGTCCATGATCTGTATCTACTGTATCATCATGTGCATCAACCTCACTAAACTCGACACGTCCATGATCTGTATCTACTGTATCATCATGTGCATCAACCTCACTAAACTCGTCACATAAATGATCTGTATCTACTGTATCATCATGTGCATCAACCTCACTAAACTCGACACGTCAATGATCTCTATCTACTGTATCATCATGTGCATCAACCTCACTAAACTCGTCACGTCCATGATCTGTATCCATTGTATCATCATGTGCATCAACCTCACTAAACTCGTCACGTCCATGATCTGTATCTACTGTATCATCATGTGCATCAACCTCACTAAACTCGACACGTCCATGATCTGTATCTACTGTATCATCATGTGCATCAACCTCACTAAACTCGTCACGTCCATGATCTGTATCTACTGTATCATCATGTGCATCAACCTCACTAAACTCGACACGTCCATGATCTGTATCTACTGTATCATCATGTGCATCAACCTCACTAAACTCGTCACGTCCATGATCTGTATCTACTGTATCATCATGTGCATCAACCTCACTAAACTCGTCACGTCCATGATCTGTATCTACTGTATCATCATGTGCATCAACCTCACTAAACTCGACACGTCCATGATCTGTGTCTACGGTATCATCATGTGCATCAACCTCACTAAACTCGTCACGTCCATGATCTGTATCTACTGTATCATCATGTGCATCAACCTCACTAAACTCGTCACGTCCATGATCTGTGTCTACGGTATCATCATGTGCATCAACCTCACTAAACTCGTCACATCCATGATCTGTATCTACTGTATCATCATGTGCATCAACCTCACTAAACTCGTCACATAAATGATCTGTATCTACTGTATCATCATGTGCATCAACCTCACTAAACTCGACACGTCCATGATCTGTATCTACTGTATCATCATGTGCATCAACCTCACTAAACTCGTCACATAAATGATCTGTATCTACTGTATCATCATGTGCATCAACCTCACTAAACTCGTCACGTCCATGATCTGTATCTACTGTATCATCATGTGCATCAACCTCACTAAACTCGTCACGTCCATGATCTGTATCTACTGTATCATCATGTGCATCAACCTCACTAAACTCGACACGTCCATGATCTGTGTCTACGGTATCATCATGTGCATCAACCTCACTAAACTCGTCACGTCCATGATCTGTATCTACTGTATCATCATGTGCATCAACCTCACTAAACTCGTCACGTCCATGATCTGTGTCTACGGTATCATCATGTGCATCAACCTCACTAAACTCGTCACATCCATGATCTGTATCTACTGTATCATCATGTGCATCAACCTCACTAAACTCGTCACATAAATGATCTGTATCTACTGTATCATCATGTGCATCAACCTCACTAAACTCGACACGTCCATGATCTGTATCTACTGTATCATCATGTGCATCAACCTCACTAAACTCGTCACATAAATGATCTGTATCTACTGTATCATCATGTGCATCAACCTCACTAAACTCGACACGTCCATGATCTGTATCTACTGTATCATCATGTGCATCAACCTCACTAAACTCGACACGTCCATGATCTGTATCTACTGTATCATCATGTGCATCAACCTCACTAAACTCGTCACATAAATGATCTGTATCTACTGTATCATCATGTGCATCAACCTCACTAAACTCAACACGTCAATGATCTCTATCTACTGTATCATCATGTGCATCAACCTTACTAAACTCGTCACGTCCATGATCTGTATCCATTGTATCATCATGTGCATCAACCTCACTAAACTCGTCACGTCCATGATCTGTATCTACTGTATCATCATGTGCATCAACCTCACTAAACTCGACACGTCCATGATCTGTATCTACTGTATCATCATGTGCATCAACCTCACTAAACTCGTCACGTCCATGATCTGTATCTACTGTATCATCATGTGCATCAACCTCACTAAACTCGTCACGTCCATGATCTGTATCTACTGTATCATCATGTGCATCAACCTCACTAAACTCGTCACGTCCATGATCTGTATCTACTGTATCATCATGTGCATCAACCTCACTAAACTCGTCACGTCCATGATCTGTATCTACTGTATCATCATGTGCATCAACCTCACTAAACTCGACACGTCCATGATCTGTGTCTACGGTATCATCATGTGCATCAACCTCACTAAACTCGTCACGTCCATGATCTGTATCTACTGTATCATCATGTGCATCAACCTCACTAAACTCGTCACGTCCATGATCTGTGTCTACGGTAGCATCATGTGCATCAACCTCACTAAACTCGTCACATCCATGATCTGTATCTACTGTATCATCATGTGCATCAACCTCACTAAACTCGTCACATAAATGATCTGTATCTACTGTATCATCATGTGCATCAACCTCACTAAACTCGACACGTCCATGATCTGTATCTACTGTATCATCATGTGCATCAACCTCACTAAACTCGTCACATAAATGATCTGTATCTACTGTATCATCATGTGCATCAACCTCACTAAACTCGACACGTCCATGATCTGTATCTACTGTATCATCATGTGCATCAACCTCACTAAACTCGACACGTCCATGATCTGTGTCTACTGTATCATCATGTGCATCAACCTCACTAAACTCGTCACATAAATGATCTGTATCTACTGTATCATCATGTGCATCAACCTCACTAAACTCGACACGTCAATGATCTCTATCTACTGTATCATCATGTGCATCAACCTCACTAAACTCGTCACGTCCATGATCTGTATCCATTGTATCATCATGTGCATCAACCTCACTAAACTCGTCACGTCCATGATCTGTATCTACTGTATCATCATGTGCATCAACCTCACTAAACTCGACACGTCCATGATCTGTATCTACTGTATCATCATGTGCATCAACCTCACTAAACTCGTCACATCCACTATCTGTATCTACAGTATCATCATGTGCATCAACCTCACTAAACACGTCACATAAATGATCTGTATCTACTGTATCATCATGTGCATCAACCTCACTAAACTCGACACGTCCATGATCTGTATCTACTGTATCATCATGTGCATCAACCTCACTAAACTCGTCACGTCCATGATCTGTATCTACTGTATCATCATGTGCATCAACCTCACTAAACTCGTCACGTCCATGATCTGTGTCTACGGTATCATCATGTGCATCAACCTCACTAAACTCGTCACATCCATGATCTGTATCTACTGTATCATCATGTGCATCAACCTCACTAAACTCGACACGTCCATGATCTGTATCTACAGTATCATCATGTGCATCAACCTCACTAAACTCGTCACATCCATGATCTGTATCTACAGTATCATCATGTGCATCAACCTCACTAAACTCGACACGTCCATGATCTGTATCTACAGTATCATCATGTGCATCAACCTCACTAAACTCGTCACATCCATGATCTGTATCTACTGTATCATCATGTGCATCAACCTCACTAAACTCG
This sequence comes from Haliotis asinina, assembly GCF_037392515.1. Taxonomy (NCBI): domain Eukaryota; kingdom Metazoa; phylum Mollusca; class Gastropoda; order Lepetellida; family Haliotidae; genus Haliotis; species Haliotis asinina. Next base: position 263,833 of record NW_027133902.1, read on the forward strand.
TCACGTCCATGATCTGTATCTACAGCATCATCATGTGCATCAACCTCACTAAACTCGACACGTCCATGATCTGTATCTACTGTATCATCATGTGCATCAACCTCACTAAACTCGTCACATCCATGATCTGTATCTACAGTATCATCATGTGCATCAACCTCACTAAACTCGTCACATCCATGATCTGTATCTACAGTATCATCATGTGCATCAACCTCACTAAACTCGTCACGTCCATGATCTGTATCTACAGTATCATCATGTGCATCAACCTCACTAAACTCGACACGTCCATGATCTGTATCTACTGTATCATCATGTGCATCAACCTCACTAAACTCGTCACGTCCATGATCTGTATCTACTGTATCATCATGTGCATCAACCTCACTAAACTCGTCACGTCCATGATCTGTATCTACGGTATCATCATGTGCATCAACCTCACTAAACTCGTCACATCCATGATCTGTATCTACAGTATCATCATGTGCATCAACCTCACTAAACTCGTCACACAAATGATCTGTATCTACTGTATCATCATGTGCATCAACCTCACTAAACTCGTCACATAAATGATCTGTATCTACTGTATCATCATGTGCATCAACCTCACTAAACTCGACACGTCCATGATCTGTATCTACTGTATCATCATGTGCATCAACCTCACTAAACTCGTCACGTCCATGATCTGTATCTACGGTATCATCATGTGCATCAACCTCACTAAACTCGTCACATCCATGATCTGTATCTACTGTATCATCATGTGCATCAACCTCACTAAACTCGTCACGTCCATGATCTGTATCTACTGTATCATCATGTGCATCAACCTCACTAAACTCGACACGTCCATGATCTGTATCTACTGTATCATCATGTGCATCAACCTCACTAAACTCGACACGTCCATGATCTGTATCTGTTGTGTCATCATGTGCATCAACCTCACTAAACTCGTCACGTCCATGATCTGTATCTACTGTATCATCATGTGCATCAACCTCACTAAACTCGACACGTCCATTATGTGTATCTACTGTATCATCATGCGCATCAACCTCACTAAACTCGTCACATCCATGATCTGTATCTACTGTATCATCATGTGCATCAACCTCACTAAACTCGTCACATCCATTATCTGTATCTGTTGTGTCATCATGTGCATCAACCTCACTAAACTCGTCACGTCCATGATCTGTATCTACTGTATCATCATGTGCATCAACCTCACTAAACTCGTCACATCCATGATCTGTATCTACTGTATCATCATGTGCATCAACCTCACTAAACTCGACACGTCCATGATCTGTATCTACAGTATCATCATGTGCATCAACCTCACTAAACTCGTCACATCCATGATCTGTATCTACAGTATCATCATGTGCATCAACCTCACTAAACTTGACACGTCCATGATCTGTATCTACAGTATCATCATGTGCATCAACCTCACTAAACTCGTCACATCCATGATCTGTATCTACTGTATCATCATGTGCATCAACCTCACTAAACTCGTCACGTCCATGATCTGTATCTACTGTATCATCATGTGCATCAACCTCACTAAACTCGACACGTCCATGATCTGTATCTACAGTATCATCATGTGCATCAACCTCACTAAACTCGTCACATCCATGATCTGTATCTACAGTATCATCATGTGCATCAACCTCACTAAACTCGTCACATCCATGATCTGTATCTACAGTATCATCATGTGCATCAACCTCACTAAACTCGTCACGTCCATGATCTGTATCTACAGTATCATCATGTGCATCAACCTCACTAAACTCGACACGTCCATGATCTGTATCTACTGTATCATCATGTGCATCAACCTCACTAAACTCGTCACGTCCATGATCTGTATCTACTGTATCATCATGTGCATCAACCTCACTAAACTCGTCACGTCCATGATCTGTATCTACTGTATCATCATGTGCATCAACCTCACTAAACTCGTCACGTCCATGATCTGTATCTACAGTATCATCATGTGCATCAACCTCACTAAACTCGTCACACAAATGATCTGTATCTACTGTATCATCATGTGCATCAACCTCACTAAACTCGTCACGTCCATGATCTGTATCTACTGTATCATCATGTGCATCAACCTCACTAAACTCGACACGTCCATGATCTGTATCTACAGTATCATCATGTGCATCAACCTCACTAAACTCGTCACATCCATGATCTGTATCTACTGTATCATCATGTGCATCAACCTCACTAAACTCGTCACATCCATGATCTGTATCTACAGTATCATCATGTGCATCAACCTCACTAAACTCGTCACGTCCATGATCTGTATCTACAGTATCATCATGTGCATCAACCTCACTAAACTCGACACGTCCATGATCTGTATCTACTGTATCATCATGTGCATCAACCTCACTAAACTCGTCACGTCCATGATCTGTATCTACTGTATCATCATGTGCATCAACCTCACTAAACTCGTCACGTCCATGATCTGTATCTACTGTATCATCATGTGCATCAACCTCACTAAACTCGTCACGTCCATGATCTGTATCTACAGTATCATCATGTGCATCAACCTCACTAAACTCGTCACACAAATGATCTGTATCTACTGTATCATCATGTGCATCAACCTCACTAAACTCGTCACATAAATGATCTGTATCTACTGTATCATCATGTGCATCAACCTCACTAAACTCGACACGTCCATGATCTGTATCTACTGTATCATCATGTGCATCAACCTCACTAAACTCGTCACGTCCATGATCTGTATCTACGGTATCATCATGTGCATCAACCTCACTAAACTCGTCACATCCATGATCTGTATCTACAGTATCATCATGTGCATCAACCTCACTAAACTCGACACGTCCATGATCTGTATCTACTGTATCATCATGTGCATCAACCTCACTAAACTCGTCACGTCCATGATCTGTATCTACGGTATCATCATGTGCATCAACCTCACTAAACTCGTCACATCCATGATCTGTATCTACTGTATCATCATGTGCATCAACCTCACTAAACTCGACACGTCCATGATCTGTATCTACTGTATCATCATGTGCATCAACCTCACTAAACTCGTCACGTCCATGATCTGTATCTACTGTATCATCATGTGCATCAACCTCACTAAACTCGTCACGTCCATGATCTGTATCTACAGTATCATCATGTGCATCAACCTCACTAAACTCGTCACATCCATGATCTGTATCTACAGTATCATCATGTGCATCAACCTCACTAAACTCGACACGTCCATGATCTGTATCTACTGTATCATCATGTGCATCAACCTCACTAAACTCGTCACATAAATGATCTGTATCTACTGTATCATCATGTGCATCAACCTCACTAAACTCGACACGTCCATTATGTGTATCTACTGTATCATCATGCGCATCAACCTCACTAAACTCGTCACATCCATGATCTGTATCTACTGTATCATCATGTGCATCAACCTCACTAAACTCGTCACATCCATTATCTGTATCTGTTGTGTCATCATGTGCATCAACCTCACTAAACTCGTCACGTCCATGATCTGTATCTACTGTATCATCATGTGCATCAACCTCACTAAACTCGTCACATCCATGATCTGTATCTACAGTATCATCATGTGCATCAACCTCACTAAACTCGACACGTCCATGATCTGTATCTACTGTATCATCATGTGCATCAACCTCACTAAACTCGTCACATAAATGATCTGTATCTACTGTATCATCATGTGCATCAACCTCACTAAACTCGACACGTCCATTATGTGTATCTACTGTATCATCATGCGCATCAACCTCACTAAACTCGTCACATCCATGATCTGTATCTACTGTATCATCATGTGCATCAACCTCACTAAACTCGTCACATCCATTATCTGTATCTGTTGTGTCATCATGTGCATCAACCTCACTAAACTCGTCACGTCCATGATCTGTATCTACTGTATCATCATGTGCATCAACCTCACTAAACTCGTCACATCCATGATCTGTATCTACTGTATCATCATGTGCATCAACCTCACTAAACTCGACACGTCCATGATCTGTATCTACAGTATCATCATGTGCATCAACCTCACTAAACTCGTCACATCCATGATCTGTATCTACAGTATCATCATGTGCATCAACCTCACTAAACTCGACACGTCCATGATCTGTATCTACAGTATCATCATGTGCATCAACCTCACTAAACTCGTCACATCCATGATCTGTATCTACTGTATCATCATGTGCATCAACCTCACTAAACTCGTCACGTCCATGATCTGAATCTACTGTATCATCATGTGCATCAACCTCACTAAACTCGACACGTCCATGATCTGTATCTACAGTATCATCATGTGCATCAACCTCACTAAACTCGTCACATCCATGATCTGTATCTACAGTATCATCATGTGCATCAACCTCACTAAACTCGTCACATCCATGATCTGTATCTACAGTATCATCATGTGCATCAACCTCACTAAACTCGTCACGTCCATGATCTGTATCTACAGTATCATCATGTGCATCAACCTCACTAAACTCGACACGTCCATGATCTGTATCTACTGTATCATCATGTGCATCAACCTCACTAAACTCGTCACACAAATGATCTGTATCTACTGTATCATCATGTGCATCAACCTCACTAAACTCGTCACGTCCATGATCTGTATCTACTGTATCATCATGTGCATCAACCTCACTAAACTCGTCACATCCATGATCTGTATCTACAGTATCATCATGTGCATCAACCTCACTAAACTCGTCACACAAATGATCTGTATCTACTGTATCATCATGTGCATCAACCTCACTAAACTCGTCACATAAATGATCTGTATCTACTGTATCATCATGTGCATCAACCTCACTAAACTCGACACGTCCATGATCTGTATCTACTGTATCATCATGTGCATCAACCTCACTAAACTCGTCACGTCCATGATCTGTATCTACTGTATCATCATGTGCATCAACCTCACTAAACTCGTCACATCCATGATCTGTATCTACTGTATCATCATGTGCATCAACCTCACTAAACTCGTCACATAAATGATCTGTATCTACTGTATCATCATGTGCATCAACCTCACTAAACTCGACACGTCCATTATGTGTATCTACTGTATCATCATGCGCATCAACCTCACTAAACTCGTCACATCCATGATCTGTATCTACTGTATCATCATGTGCATCAACCTCACTAAACTCGTCACATCCATTATCTGTATCTGTTGTGTCATCATGTGCATCAACCTCACTAAACTCGTCACGTCCATGATCTGTATCTACTGTATCATCATGTGCATCAACCTCACTAAACTCGTCACATCCATGATCTGTATCTACTGTATCATCATGTGCATCAACCTCACTAAACTCGACACGTCCATGATCTGTATCTACAGTATCATCATGTGCATCAACCTCACTAAACTCGTCACATCCATGATCTGTATCTACAGTATCATCATGTGCATCAACCTCACTAAACTCGTCACGTCCATGATCTGAATCTACTGTATCATCATGTGCATCAACCTCACTAAACTCGACACGTCCATTATCTGTATCTACAGTATCATCATGTGCATCAACCTCACTAAACTCGTCACATCCATGATCTGTATCTACAGTATCATCATGTGCATCAACCTCACTAAACTCGTCACATCCATGATCTGTATCTACAGTATCATCATGTGCATCAACCTCACTAAACTCGTCACGTCCATGATCTGTATCTACAGTATCATCATGTGCATCAACCTCACTAAACTCGTCACGTCCATGATCTGTATCTACTGTATCATCATGTGCATCAACCTCACTAAACTCGTCACGTCCATGATCTGTATCTACTGTATCATCATGTGCATCAACCTCACTAAACTCGTCACGTCCATGATCTGTATCTACTGTATCATCATGTGCATCAACCTCACTAAACTCGACACGTCCATGATCTGTATCTACTGTATCATCATGTGCATCAACCTCACTAAACTCGTCACGTCCATGATCTGTATCTACGGTGTCATCATGTGCATCAACCTCACTAAACTCGTCACATCCATGATCTGTATCTACAGTATCATCATGTGCATCAACCTCACTAAACTCGACACGTCCATGATCTGTATCTACTGTATCATCATGTGCATCAACCTCACTAAACTCGTCACGTCCATGATCTGTATCTACTGTGTCATCATGTGCATCAACCTCACTAAACTCGTCACGTCCATGATCTGTATCTACTGTATCATCATGTGCATCAACCTCACTAAACTCGTCACATCCATGATCTGTATCTACAGTATCATCATGTGCATCAACCTCACTAAACTCGTCACATCCATGATCTGTATCTACAGTATCATCATGTGCATCAACCTCACTAAACTCGTCACGTCCATGATCTGTATCTACAGTATCATCATGTGCATCAACCTCACTAAACTCGTCACGTCCATGATCTGTATCTACTGTATCATCATGTGCATCAACCTCACTAAACTCGTCACGTCCATGATCTGTATCTACTGTATCATCATGTGCATCAACCTCACTAAACTCGTCACGTCCATGATCTGTATCTACTGTATCATCATGTGCATCAACCTCACTAAACTCGACACGTCCATGATCTGTATCTACTGTATCATCATGTGCATCAACCTCACTAAACTCGTCACGTCCATGATCTGTATCTACGGTGTCATCATGTGCATCAACCTCACTAAACTCGTCACATCCATGATCTGTATCTACAGTATCATCATGTGCATCAACCTCACTAAACTCGACACGTCCATGATCTGTATCTACTGTATCATCATGTGCATCAACCTCACTAAACTCGTCACGTCCATGATCTGTATCTACTGTGTCATCATGTGCATCAACCTCACTAAACTCGTCACGTCCATGATCTGTATCTACTGTATCATCATGTGCATCAACCTCACTAAACTCGTCACATCCATGATCTGTATCTACAGTATCATCATGTGCATCAACCTCACTAAACTCGTCACACATATGATCTGTATCTACTGTATCATCATGTGCATCAACCTCACTAAACTCGTCACATAAATGATCTGTATCTACTGTATCATCATGTGCATCAACCTCACTAAACTCGACACGTCCATGATCTGTATCTACTGTATCATCATGTGCATCAACCTCACTAAACTCGTCACGTCCATGATCTGTATCTACGGTATCATCATGTGCATCAACCTCACTAAACTCGTCACATCCATGATCTGTATCTACAGTATCATCATGTGCATCAACCTCACTAAACTCGTCACATAAATGATCTGTATCTACTGTATCATCATGTGCATCAACCTCACTAAACTCGACACGTCCATGATCTGTATCTACTGTATCATCATGTGCATCAACCTCACTAAACTCGTCACGTCCATGATCTGTATCTACTGTATCATCATGTGTATCAACCTCACTAAACTCGTCACGTCCATGATCTGTATCTACTGTATCATCATGTGCATCAACCTCACTAAACTCGACACGTCCATGATCTGTATCTACTGTATCATCATGTGCATCAACCTCACTAAACTCGTCACATAAATGATCTGTATCTACTGTATCATCATGTGCATCAACCTCACTAAACTCGTCACGTCCATGATCTGTATCTACTGTATCATCATGTGCATCAACCTCACTAAACTCGTCACGTCCATGATCTGTATCTACTGTATCATCATGTGCATCAACCTCACTAAACTCGACACGTCCATGATCTGTATCTACTGTATCATCATGTGCATCAACCTCACTAAACTCGACACGTCCATGATCTGTATCTGTTGTGTCATCATGTGCATCAACCTCACTAAACTCGACACGTCCATGATCTGTATCTACTGTATCATCATGTGCATCAACCTCACTAAACTCGACACGTCCATGATCTGTATCTACTGTATCATCATGTGCATCAACCTCACTAAACTCGACACGTCCATGATCTGTATCTGTTGTGTCATCATGTGCATCAACCTCACTAAACTCGTCACGTCCATGATCTGTATCTACTGTATCATCATGTGCATCAACCTCACTAAACTCGACACGTCCATTATGTGTATCTACTGTATCATCATGCGCATCAACCTCACTAAACTCGTCACATCCATGATCTGTATCTACTGTATCATCATGTGCATCAACCTCACAAAACTCGTCACATCCATGATCTGTATCTGTTGTGTCATCATGTGCATCAACCTCACTAAACTCGTCACGTCCATGATCTGTATCTACTGTATCATCATGTGCATCAACCTCACTAAACTCGACACGTCCATGATCTGTATCTACTGTATCATCATGTGCATCAACCTCACTAAACTCGACACGTCCATGATCTGTATCTGTTGTGTCATCATGTGCATCAACCTCACTAAACTCGACACGTCCATGATCTGTATCTACTGTATCATCATGTGCATCAACCTCACTAAACTCGACACGTCCATGATCTGTATCTACTGTATCATCATGTGCATCAACCTCACTAAACTCGACACGTCCATGATCTGTATCTGTTGTGTCATCATGTGCATCAACCTCACTAAACTCGTCACGTCCATGATCTGTATCTACTGTATCATCATGTGCATCAACCTCACTAAACTCGTCACATCCAATATCTGTATCTGTTCTGTCATCATGTGTATCAACCTCACTAAACTCGTCACGTCCATGATCTGTATCTACTGTATCATCATGTGCATCAACCTCACTAAACTCGTCACATCCATGATCTGTATCTACTGTATCATCATGTGCATCAACCTCACTAAACTCGTCACGTCCATGATCTGTATCTACTGTATCATCATGTGCATCAACCTCACTAAACTCGACACGTCCATGATCTGTATCTACTGTATCATCATGTGCATCAACCTCACTAAACTCGTCACGTCCATGATCTGTATCTACTGTATCATCATGTGCATCAACCTCACTAAACTCGTCACGTCCATGATCTGTATCTACTGTATCATCATGTGCATCAACCTCACTAAACTTGACACGTCCATGATCTGTATCTACTGTATCATCATGTGCATCAACCTCACTAAACTCGTCACGTCCATGATCTGTATCTACTGTATCATCATGTGCATCAACCTCACTAAACTCGTCACGTCCATGATCTGTATCTACTGTATCATCATGTGCATCAACCTCACTAAACTCGACACGTCCATGATCTGTATCTACTGTATCATCATGTGCATCAACCTCACTAAACTCGTCACGTCCATGATCTGTATCTACTGTATCATCATGTGCATCAACCTCACTAAACTCGTCACGTCCATGATCTGTATCTACTGTATCATCATGTGCATCAACCTCACTAAACTCGACACGTCCATGATCTGTATCTACTGTATCATCATGTGCATCAACCTCACTAAACTCGTCACGTCCATGATCTGTATCTACTGTATCATCATGTGCATCAACCTCACTAAACTCGTCACGTCCATGATCTGTATCTACTGTATCATCATGTGCATCAACCTCACTAAACTCGACACGTCCATGATCTGTATCTACTGTATCATCATGTGCATCAACCTCACTAAACTCGTCACGTCCATGATCTGTATCTACTGTATCATCATGTGCATCAACCTCACTAAACTCGTCACGTCCATGATCTGTATCTACTGTATCATCATGTGCATCAACCTCACTAAACTCGACACGTCCATGATCTGTATCTACTGTATCATCATGTGCATCAACCTCACTAAACTCGTCACGTCCATGATCTGTATCTACTGTATCATCATGTGCATCAACCTCACTAAACTCGTCACGTCCATGATCTGCGTCTACGGTATCATCATGTGCATCAACCTCACTAAACTCGTCACATCCATGATCTGTATCTACTGTATCATCATGTGCATCAACCTCACTAAACTCGTCACATAAATGATCTGTATCTACTGTATCATCATGTGCATCAACCTCACTAAACTCGACACGTCCATGATCTGTATCTACTGTATCATCATGTGCATCAACCTCACTAAACTCGTCACATCCATGATCTGTATCTACTGTATCATCATGTGCATCAACCTCACTAAACTCGTCACATAAATGATCTGTATCTACTGTATCATCATGTGCATCAACCTCACTAAACTCGACACGTCCATGATCTGTATCTACTGTATCATCATGTGCATCAACCTCACTAAACTCGTCACATAAATGATCTGTATCTACTGTATCATCATGTGCATCAACCTCACTAAACTCGACACGTCCATGATCTGTATCTACTGTATCATCATGTGCATCAACCTCACTAAACTCGTCACATAAATGATCTGTATCTACTGTATCATCATGTGCATCAACCTCACTAAACTCGTCACGTCCATGATCTGTATCTACTGTATCATCATGTGCATCAACCTCACTAAACTCGTCACGTCCATGATCTGTATCTACTGTATCATCATGTGCATCAACCTCACTAAACTCGACACGTCCATGATCTGTATCTACTGTATCATCATGTGCATCAACCTCACTAAACTCGACACGTCCATGATCTGTATCTGTTGTGTCATCATGTGCATCAACCTCACTAAACTCGACACGTCCATGATCTGTATCTACTGTATCATCATGTGCATCAACCTCACTAAACTCGACACGTCCATGATCTGTATCTACTGTATCATCATGTGCATCAACCTCACTAAACTCGACACGTCCATGATCTGTATCTGTTGTGTCATCATGTGCATCAACCTCACTAAACTCGTCACGTCCATGATCTGTATCTACTGTATCATCATGTGCATCAACCTCACTAAACTCGACACGTCCATTATGTGTATCTACTGTATCATCATGCGCATCAACCTCACTAAACTCGTCACATCCATGATCTGTATCTACTGTATCATCATGTGCATCAACCTCACAAAACTCGTCACATCCATGATCTGTATCTGTTGTGTCATCATGTGCATCAACCTCACTAAACTCGTCACGTCCATGATCTGTATCTACTGTATCATCATGTGCATCAACCTCACTAAACTCGACACGTCCATGATCTGTATCTACTGTATCATCATGTGCATCAACCTCACTAAACTCGACACGTCCATGATCTGTATCTGTTGTGTCATCATGTGCATCAACCTCACTAAACTCGACACGTCCATGATCTGTATCTACTGTATCATCATGTGCATCAACCTCACTAAACTCGACACGTCCATGATCTGTATCTACTGTATCATCATGTGCATCAACCTCACTAAACTCGACACGTCCATGATCTGTATCTGTTGTGTCATCATGTGCATCAACCTCACTAAACTCGTCACGTCCATGATCTGTATCTACTGTATCATCATGTGCATCAACCTCACTAAACTCGTCACATCCAATATCTGTATCTGTTCTGTCATCATGTGTATCAACCTCACTAAACTCGTCACGTCCATGATCTGTATCTACTGTATCATCATGTGCATCAACCTCACTAAACTCGTCACATCCATGATCTGTATCTACTGTATCATCATGTGCATCAACCTCACTAAACTCGTCACGTCCATGATCTGTATCTACTGTATCATCATGTGCATCAACCTCACTAAACTCGACACGTCCATGATCTGTATCTACTGTATCATCATGTGCATCAACCTCACTAAACTCGTCACGTCCATGATCTGTATCTACTGTATCATCATGTGCATCAACCTCACTAAACTCGTCACGTCCATGATCTGTATCTACTGTATCATCATGTGCATCAACCTCACTAAACTCGACACGTCCATGATCTGTATCTACTGTATCATCATGTGCATCAACCTCACTAAACTCGTCACGTCCATGATCTGTATCTACTGTATCATCATGTGCATCAACCTCACTAAACTCGTCACGTCCATGATCTGTATCTACTGTATCATCATGTGCATCAACCTCACTAAACTCGACACGTCCATGATCTGTATCTACTGTATCATCATGTGCATCAACCTCACTAAACTCGTCACGTCCATGATCTGTATCTACTGTATCATCATGTGCATCAACCTCACTAAACTCGTCACGTCCATGATCTGTATCTACTGTATCATCATGTGCATCAACCTCACTAAACTCGACACGTCCATGATCTGTATCTACTGTATCATCATGTGCATCAACCTCACTAAACTCGTCACGTCCATGATCTGTATCTACTGTATCATCATGTGCATCAACCTCACTAAACTCGTCACGTCCATGATCTGTATCTACTGTATCATCATGTGCATCAACCTCACTAAACTCGACACGTCCATGATCTGTATCTACTGTATCATCATGTGCATCAACCTCACTAAACTCGTCACGTCCATGATCTGTATCTACTGTATCATCATGTGCATCAACCTCACTAAACTCGTCACGTCCATGATCTGTATCTACTGTATCATCATGTGCATCAACCTCACTAAACTCGACACGTCCATGATCTGTATCTACTGTATCATCATGTGCATCAACCTCACTAAACTCGTCACGTCCATGATCTGTATCTACTGTATCATCATGTGCATCAACCTCACTAAACTCGTCACGTCCATGATCTGCGTCTACGGTATCATCATGTGCATCAACCTCACTAAACTCGTCACATCCATGATCTGTATCTACTGTATCATCATGTGCATCAACCTCACTAAACTCGTCACATAAATGATCTGTATCTACTGTATCATCATGTGCATCAACCTCACTAAACTCGACACGTCCATGATCTGTATCTACTGTATCATCATGTGCATCAACCTCACTAAACTCGTCACATCCATGATCTGTATCTACTGTATCATCATGTGCATCAACCTCACTAAACTCGTCACATAAATGATCTGTATCTACTGTATCATCATGTGCATCAACCTCACTAAACTCGACACGTCCATGATCTGTATCTACTGTATCATCATGTGCATCAACCTCACTAAACTCGTCACATAAATGATCTGTATCTACTGTATCATCATGTGCATCAACCTCACTAAACTCGACACGTCCATGATCTGTATCTACTGTATCATCATGTGCATCAACCTCACTAAACTCGTCACGTCCATGATCTGTATCTATTGTATCATCATGTGCATCAACCTCACTAAACTCGTCACGTCCATGATCTGTATCTACTGTATCATCATGTGCATCAACCTCACTAAACTCGACACGTCCATGATCTGTATCTACTGTATCATCATGTGCATCAACCTCACTAAACTCGTCACATAAATGATCTGTATCTACTGTATCATCATGTGCATCAACCTCACTAAACTCGTCACATAAATGATCTGTATCTACTGTATCATCATGTGCATCAACCTCACTAAACTCGTCACGTCCATGATCTGTATCTACTGTATCATCATGTGCATCAACCTCACTAAACTCGACACGTCCATGATCTGTATCTACTGTATCATCATGTGCATCAACCTCACTAAACTCGACACGTCCATGATCTGTATCTGTTGTGTCATCATGTGCATCAACCTCACTAAACTCGACACGTCCATGATCTGTATCTACTGTATCATCATGTGCATCAACCTCACTAAACTCGACACGTCCATGATCTCAATCTGTTCTGTCATCATGTGCATCAACCTCACTAAACTCGTCACATAAATGATCTGTATCTACTGTATCATCATGTGCATCAACCTCACTAAACTCGACACGTTCATTATGTGTATCTACTGTATCATCATGCGCATCAACCTCACTAAACTCGTCACATCCATGATCTGTATCTACTGTATCATCATGTGCATCAACCTCACTAAACTCGTCATATCCATTATCTGTATCTGTTGTGTCATCATGTGCATCAACCTCACTAAACTCGACACGTCCATGATCTGTATCTACTGTATCATCATGTGCATCAACCTCACTAAACTCGACACGTCCATGATCTGTATCTACTGTATCATCATGTGCATCAACCTCACTAAACTCGTCACATCCATGATCTGTATCTACTGTATCATCATGTGCATCAACCTCACTAAACTCGTCACATAAATGATCTGTATCTACTGTATCATCATGTGCATCAACCTCACTAAACTCGACACGTCCATGATCTGTATCTACTGTATCATCATGTGCATCAACCTCACTAAACTCGACACGTCCATGATCTGTATCTACTGTATCATCATGTGCATCAACCTCACTAAACTCGACACGTCCATTAACTGTATCTACTGTATCATCATGTGCATCAACCTCACTAAACTCGTCACATAAATGATCTGTATCTACTGTATCATCATGTGCATCAACCTCACTAAACTCATCACGTCCATGATCTGTATCTTTTGTATCATCATGTGCATCAACCTCACTAAACTCGACACGTCCATGATCTGTATCTACTGTATCATCATGTGCATCAACCTCACTAAACTCGACACGTCCATGATCTGTATCTGCTGCGTCATCATGTGCATCAACCTCACTAAACTCGACACGTCCATGATCTGAATCTGTTCTGTCATCATGTGCATCAACCTCACTAAACTCGTCACGTCCATGATCTGTATCTACTGTATCATCATGTGCATCAACCTCACTAAACTCGACACGCCCATTATGTGTATCTACTGTATCATCATGCGCATCAACCTCACTAAACTCGTCACATCCATGATCTGTATCTACTGTATCATCATGTGCATCAACCTCACTAAACTCGTCATATCCATTTTCTGTATCTGTTGTGTCATCATGTGCATCAACCTCACTAAACTCGACACGTCCATGATCTGTATCTACTGTATCATCATGCGCATCAACCTCACTAAACTCGTCACATCCATGATCTGTATCTACTGTATCATCATGTGCATCAACCTCACTAAACTCGTCATATCCATTATCAGTATCTGTTGTGTCATCATGTGCATCAACCTCACTAAACTCGACACGTCCATGATCTGTATCTACTGTATCATCATGTGCATCAACCTCACTAAACTCGACACGTCCATGATCTGTATCTACTGTATCATCATGTGCATCAACCTCACTAAACTCGTCACGTCCATGATCTGTATCTACTGTATCATCATGTGCATCAACCTCACTAAACTCGACACGTCCATGATCTGTATCTACTGTATCATCATGTGCATCAACCTCACTAAACTCGTCACATCCATGATCTGTATCTACAGTATCATCATGTGCATCAACCTCACTAAACTCGTCACATAAATGATCTGTGTCTACTGTATCATCATGTGCATCAACCTCACTAAACTCGACACGTCCATGATCTGTATCTACTGTATCATCATGTGCATCAACCTCACTAAACTCGTCACGTCCATGATCTGTATCTACTGTATCATCATGTGCATCAACCTCACTAAACTCGACACGTCCATGATCTGTATCTACTGTATCATCATGTGCATCAACCTCACTAAACTCGACACGTCCATGATCTGTATCTACTGTATCATCATGTGCATCAACCTCACTAAACTCGTCACATAAATGATCTGTATCTACTGTATCATCATGTGCATCAACCTCACTAAACTCGTCACGTCCATGATCTGTATCTACTGTATCATCATGTGCATCAACCTCACTAAACTCATAACGTCCATGATCTGTATCTTTTGTATCATCATGTGCATCAACCTCACTAAACTCGACACGTCCATGATCTGTATCTACTGTATCATCATGTGCATCAACCTCACTAAACTCGACACGTCCATGATCTGTATCTGTTGTGTCATCATGTGCATCAACCTCACTAAACTCGTCACGTCCATGATCTGTATCTACTGTATCATCATGTGCATCAACCTCACTAAACTCGTCACGTCCATTATGTGTATCTACTGTATCATCATGCGCATCAACCTCACTAAACTCGTCACATCCATGATCTGTATCTACTGTATCATCATGTGCATCAACCTCACTAAACTCGTCACATCCATTATCTGTATCTGTTGTGTCATCATGTGCATCAACCTCACTAAACTCGTCACGTCCATGATCTGTATCTACTGTATCATCATGTGCATCAACCTCACTAAACTCGTCACATCCATGATCTGTATCTACTGAATCATCATGTGCATCAACCTCACTAAACTCGACACGTCCATGATCTGTATCTGTTGTGTCATCATGTGCATCAACCTCACTAAACTCGACACGTCCATGATCTGTATCTACTGTATCATCATGTGCATCAACCTCACTAAACTCGACACGTCCATGATCTGAATCTGTTCTGTCATCATGTGCATCAACCTCACTAAACTCGTCACGTCCATGATCTGTATCTACTGTATCATCATGTGCATCAACCTCACTAAACTCGACACGTCCATTATGTGTATCTACTGTATCATCATGCGCATCAACCTCACTAAACTCGTCACATCCATGATCTGTATCTACTGTATCATCATGTGCATCAACCTCACTAAACTCGTCATATCCATTTTCTGTATCTGTTGTGTCATCATGTGCATCAACCTCACTAAACTCGACACGTCCATGATCTGTATCTACTGTATCATCATGTGCATCAACCTCACTAAACTCGTCACGTCCATGATCTGTATCTACTGTATCATCATGTGCATCAACCTCACTAAACTCGACACGTCCATGATCTGTATCTACTGTATCATCATGTGCATCAACCTCACTAAACTCGTCACATAAATGATCTGTATCTACTGTATCATCATGTGCATCAACCTCACTAAACTCGACACGTCCATGATCTGTATCTACTGTATCATCATGTGCATCAACCTCACTAAACTCGTCACATCCATGATCTGTATCTACAGTGTCATCATGTGCATCAACCTCACTAAACTCGTCACATCCATGATCTGTATCTACTGTATCATCATGTGCATCAACCTCACTAAACTCGACACGTCCATGATCTGTATCTACTGTATCATCATGTGCATCAACCTCACTAAACTCGTCACGTCCATGATCTGTATCTACTGTATCATCATGTGCATCAACCTCACTAAACTCGTCACGTCCATGATCTGTATCTACTGTATCATCATGTGCATCAACCTCACTAAACTCGACACGTCCATGATCTGTATCTACTGTATCATCATGTGCATCAACCTCACTAAACTCGTCACATAAATGATCTGTATCTACTGTATCATCATGTGCATCAACCTCACTAAACTCATCACGTCCATGATCTGTATCTTTTGTATCATCATGTGCATCAACCTCACTAAACTCGACACGTCCATGATCTGTATCTACTGTATCATCATGTGCATCAACCTCACTAAACTCGACACGTCCATGATCTGTATCTGCTGTGTCATCATGTGCATCAACCTCACTAAACTCGACACGTCCATGATCTGAATCTGTTCTGTCATCATGTGCATCAACCTCACTAAACTCGTCACGTCCATGATCTGTATCTACTGTATCATCATGTGCATCAACCTCACTAAACTCGTCACGTCCATGATCTGTATCTACTGTATCATCATGTGCATCAACCTCACTAAACTCGTCACGTCCATGATCTGCGTCTACGGCATCATCATGTGCATCAACCTCACTAAACTCGTCACATCCATGATCTGTATCTACTGTATCATCATGTGCATCAACCTCACTAAACTCGTCACATAAATGGTCTGTATCTACTGTATCATCATGTGCATCAACCTCACTAAACTCGACACGTCCATGATCTGTATCTACTGTATCATCATGTGCATCAACCTCACTAAACTCGTCACATCCATGATCTGTATCTACTGTATCATCATGTGCATCAACCTCACTAAACTCGTCACATAAATGATCTGTATCTACTGTATCATCATGTGCATCAACCTCACTAAACTCGACACGTCCATGATCTGTATCTACTGTATCATCATGTGCATCAACCTCACTAAACTCGTCACATAAATGATCTGTATCTACTGTATCATCATGTGCATCAACCTCACTAAACTCGACACGTCCATGATCTGTATCTACTGTATCATCATGTGCATCAACCTCACTAAACTCGTCACGTCCATGATCTGTATCTATTGTATCATCATGTGCATCAACCTCACTAAACTCGTCACGTCCATGATCTGTATCTACTGTATCATCATGTGCATCAACCTCACTAAACTCGACACGTCCATGATCTGTATCTACTGTATCATCATGTGCATCAACCTCACTAAACTCGTCACATAAATGATCTGTATCTACTGTATCATCATGTGCATCAACCTCACTAAACTCGTCACATAAATGATCTGTATCTACTGTATCATCATGTGCATCAACCTCACTAAACTCGTCACGTCCATGATCTGTATCTACTGTATCATCATGTGCATCAACCTCACTAAACTCGACACGTCCATGATCTGTATCTACTGTATCATCATGTGCATCAACCTCACTAAACTCGACACGTCCATGATCTGTATCTGTTGTGTCATCATGTGCATCAACCTCACTAAACTCGACACGTCCATGATCTGTATCTACTGTATCATCATGTGCATCAACCTCACTAAACTCGACACGTCCATGATCTCAATCTGTTCTGTCATCATGTGCATCAACCTCACTAAACTCGTCACATAAATGATCTGTATCTACTGTATCATCATGTGCATCAACCTCACTAAACTCGACACGTCCATTATGTGTATCTACTGTATCATCATGCGCATCAACCTCACTAAACTCGTCACATCCATGATCTGTATCTACTGTATCATCATGTGCATCAACCTCACTAAACTCGTCATATCCATTATCTGTATCTGTTGTGTCATCATGTGCATCAACCTCACTAAACTCGACACGTCCATGATCTGTATCTACTGTATCATCATGTGCATCAACCTCACTAAACTCGACACGTCCATGATCTGTATCTACTGTATCATCATGTGCATCAACCTCACTAAACTCGTCACATCCATGATCTGTATCTACTGTATCATCATGTGCATCAACCTCACTAAACTCGTCACATAAATGATCTGTATCTACTGTATCATCATGTGCATCAACCTCACTAAACTCGACACGTCCATGATCTGTATCTACTGTATCATCATGTGCATCAACCTCACTAAACTCGACACGTCCATGATCTGTATCTACTGTATCATCATGTGCATCAACCTCACTAAACTCGACACGTCCATGATCTGTATCTACTGTATCATCATGTGCATCAACCTCACTAAACTCGTCACATAAATGATCTGTATCTACTGTATCATCATGTGCATCAACCTCACTAAACTCATCACGTCCATGATCTGTATCTTTTGTATCATCATGTGCATCAACCTCACTAAACTCGACACGTCCATGATCTGTATCTACTGTATCATCATGTGCATCAACCTCACTAAACTCGACACGTCCATGATCTGTATCTGCTGTGTCATCATGTGCATCAACCTCACTAAACTCGACACGTCCATGATCTGAATCTGTTCTGTCATCATGTGCATCAACCTCACTAAACTCGTCACGTCCATGATCTGTATCTACTGTATCATCATGTGCATCAACCTCACTAAACTCGACACGCCCATTATGTGTATCTACTGTATCATCATGCGCATCAACCTCACTAAACTCGTCACATCCATGATCTGTATCTACTGTATCATCATGTGCATCAACCTCACTAAACTCGTCATATCCATTATCAGTATCTGTTGTGTCATCATGTGCATCAACCTCACTAAACTCGACACGTCCATGATCTGTATCTACTGTATCATCATGTGCATCAACCTCACTAAACTCGACACGTCCATGATCTGTATCTACTGTATCATCATGTGCATCAACCTCACTAAACTCGTCACGTCCATGATCTGTATCTACTGTATCATCATGTGCATCAACCTCACTAAACTCGACACGTCCATGATCTGTATCTACTGTATCATCATGTGCATCAACCTCACTAAACTCGTCACATAAATGATCTGTATCTACTGTATCATCATGTGCATCAACCTCACTAAACTCGACAAGTCCATGATCTGTATCTACTGTATCATCATGTGCATCAACCTCACTAAACTCGACACGTCCATGATCTGTATCTACTGTATCATCATGTGCATCAACCTCACTAAACTCGTCACGTCCATGATCTGTATCTACTGTATCATCATGTGCATCAACCTCACTAAACTCGACACGTCCATGATCTGTATCTACTGTATCATCATGTGCATCAACCTCACTAAACTCGACACGTCCATGATCTGTATCTACTGTATCATCATGTGCATCAACCTCACTAAACTCGTCACATAAATGATCTGTATCTACTGTATCATCATGTGCATCAACCTCACTAAACTCGTCACGTCCATGATCTGTATCTACTGTATCATCATGTGCATCAACCTCACTAAACTCATAACGTCCATGATCTGTATCTTTTGTATCATCATGTGCATCAACCTCACTAAACTCGACACGTCCATGATCTGTATCTACTGTATCATCATGTGCATCAACCTCACTAAACTCGACACGTCCATGATCTGTATCTGTTGTGTCATCATGTGCATCAACCTCACTAAACTCGTCACGTCCATGATCTGTATCTACTGTATCATCATGTGCATCAACCTCACTAAACTCGTCACGTCCATTATGTGTATCTACTGTATCATCATGCGCATCAACCTCACTAAACTCGTCACATCCATGATCTGTATCTACTGTATCATCATGTGCATCAACCTCACTAAACTCGTCACATAAATGATCTGTATCTACTGTATCATCATGTGCATCAACCTCACTAAACTCGACACGTCCATGATCTGTATCTACTGTATCATCATGTGCATCAACCTCACTAAACTCGACACGTCCATGATCTGTATCTACTGTATCATCATGTGCATCAACCTCACTAAACTCGACACGTCCATGATCTGTATCTACTGTATCATCATGTGCATCAACCTCACTAAACTCGTCACATAAATGATCTGTATCTACTGTATCATCATGTGCATCAACCTCACTAAACTCATCACGTCCATGATCTGTATCTTTTGTATCATCATGTGCATCAACCTCACTAAACTCGACACGTCCATGATCTGTATCTACTGTATCATCATGTGCATCAACCTCACTAAACTCGACACGTCCATGATCTGTATCTGCTGTGTCATCATGTGCATCAACCTCACTAAACTCGTCACGTCCATGATCTGTATCTACTGTATCATCATGTGCATCAACCTCACTAAACTCGTCACGTCCATTATGTGTATCTACTGTATCATCATGCGCATCAACCTCACTAAACTCGTCACATCCATGATCTGTATCTACTGTATCATCATGTGCATCAACCTCACTAAACTCGTCACATAAATGATCTGTATCTACTGTATCATCATGTGCATCAACCTCACTAAACTCGACACGTCCATGATCTGTATCTACTGTATCATCATGTGCATCAACCTCACTAAACTCGACACGTCCATGATCTGTATCTACTGTATCATCATGTGCATCAACCTCACTAAACTCGACACGTCCATGATCTGTATCTACTGTATCATCATGTGCATCAACCTCACTAAACTCGTCACATAAATGATCTGTATCTACTGTATCATCATGTGCATCAACCTCACTAAACTCATCACGTCCATGATCTGTATCTTTTGTATCATCATGTGCATCAACCTCACTAAACTCGACACGTCCATGATCTGTATCTACTGTATCATCATGTGCATCAACCTCACTAAACTCGACACGTCCATGATCTGTATCTGCTGTGTCATCATGTGCATCAACCTCACTAAACTCGACACGTCCATGATCTGAATCTGTTCTGTCATCATGTGCATCAACCTCACTAAACTCGTCACGTCCATGATCTGTATCTACTGTATCATCATGTGCATCAACCTCACTAAACTCGACACGCCCATTATGTGTATCTACTGTATCATCATGCGCATCAACCTCACTAAACTAGTCACATCCATGATCTGTATCTACTGTATCATCATGTGCATCAACCTCACTAAACTCGACACGTCCATGATCTGTATCTACTGTATCATCATGTGCATCAACCTCACTAAACTCGACACGCCCATTATGTGTATCTACTGTATCATCATGCGCATCAACCTCACTAAACTAGTCACATCCATGATCTGTATCTACTGTATCATCATGTGCATCAACCTCACTAAACTCGACACGTCCATGATCTGTATCTACTGTATCATCATGTGCATCAACCTCACTAAACTCGACACGTCCATGATCTGTATCTACTGTATCATCATGTGCATCAACCTCACTAAACTCGACACGTCCATGATCTGTATCTACTGTATCATCATGTGCATCAACCTCACTAAACTCGTCACATAAATGATCTGTATCTACTGTATCATCATGTGCATCAACCTCACTAAACTCATCACGTCCATGATCTGTATCTTTTGTATCATCATGTGCATCAACCTCACTAAACTCGACACGTCCATGATCTGTATCTACTGTATCATCATGTGCATCAACCTCACTAAACTCGACACGTCCATGATCTGTATCTGCTGTGTCATCATGTGCATCAACCTCACTAAACTCGACACGTCCATGATCTGAATCTGTTCTGTCATCATGTGCATCAACCTCACTAAACTCGTCACGTCCATGATCTGTATCTACTGTATCATCATGTGCATCAACCTCACTAAACTCGACACGCCCATTATGTGTATCTACTGTATCATCATGCGCATCAACCTCACTAAACTCGTCACATCCATGATCTGTATCTACTGTATCATCATGTGCATCAACCTCACTAAACTCGTCATATCCATTATCAGTATCTGTTGTGTCATCATGTGCATCAACCTCACTAAACTCGACACGTCCATGATCTGTATCTACTGTATCATCATGTGCATCAACCTCACTAAACTCGACACGTCCATGATCTGTATCTACTGTATCATCATGTGCATCAACCTCACTAAACTCGTCACGTCCATGATCTGTATCTACTGTATCATCATGTGCATCAACCTCACTAAACTCGACACGTCCATGATCTGTATCTACTGTATCATCATGTGCATCAACCTCACTAAACTCGTCACATAAATGATCTGTATCTACTGTATCATCATGTGCATCAACCTCACTAAACTCGACACGTCCATGATCTGTATCTACTGTATCATCATGTGCATCAACCTCACTAAACTCGACACGTCCATGATCTGTATCTACTGTATCATCATGTGCATCAACCTCACTAAACTCGTCACGTCCATGATCTGTATCTACTGTATCATCATGTGCATCAACCTCACTAAACTCGACACGTCCATGATCTGTATCTACTGTATCATCATGTGCATCAACCTCACTAAACTCGACACGTCCATGATCTGTATCTACTGTATCATCATGTGCATCAACCTCACTAAACTCGTCACATAAATGATCTGTATCTACTGTATCATCATGTGCATCAACCTCACTAAACTCGTCACGTCCATGATCTGTATCTACTGTATCATCATGTGCATCAACCTCACTAAACTCATAACGTCCATGATCTGTATCTTTTGTATCATCATGTGCATCAACCTCACTAAACTCGACACGTCCATGATCTGTATCTACTGTATCATCATGTGCATCAACCTCACTAAACTCGACACGTCCATGATCTGTATCTACTGTATCATCATGTGCATCAACCTCACTAAACTCGACACGTCCATGATCTGTATCTACTGTATCATCATGTGCATCAACCTCACTAAACTCGTCACATAAATGATCTGTATCTACTGTATCATCATGTGCATCAACCTCACTAAACTCATCACGTCCATGATCTGTATCTTTTGTATCATCATGTGCATCAACCTCACTAAACTCGACACGTCCATGATCTGTATCTACTGTATCATCATGTGCATCAACCTCACTAAACTCGACACGTCCATGATCTGTATCTGCTGTGTCATCATGTGCATCAACCTCACTAAACTCGACACGTCCATGATCTGAATCTGTTCTGTCATCATGTGCATCAACCTCACTAAACTCGTCACGTCCATGATCTGTATCTACTGTATCATCATGTGCATCAACCTCACTAAACTCGACACGCCCATTATGTGTATCTACTGTATCATCATGCGCATCAACCTCACTAAACTCGTCACATCCATGATCTGTATCTACTGTATCATCATGTGCATCAACCTCACTAAACTCGTCATATCCATTATCAGTATCTGTTGTGTCATCATGTGCATCAACCTCACTAAACTCGACACGTCCATGATCTGTATCTACTGTATCATCATGTGCATCAACCTCACTAAACTCGACACGTCCATGATCTGTATCTACTGTATCATCATGTGCATCAACCTCACTAAACTCGTCACGTCCATGATCTGTATCTACTGTATCATCATGTGCATCAACCTCACTAAACTCGACACGTCCATGATCTGTATCTACTGTATCATCATGTGCATCAACCTCACTAAACTCGTCACATAAATGATCTGTATCTACTGTATCATCATGTGCATCAACCTCACTAAACTCGACACGTCCATGATCTGTATCTACTGTATCATCATGTGCATCAACCTCACTAAACTCGACACGTCCATGATCTGTATCTACTGTATCATCATGTGCATCAACCTCACTAAACTCGTCACGTCCATGATCTGTATCTACTGTATCATCATGTGCATCAACCTCACTAAACTCGACACGTCCATGATCTGTATCTACTGTATCATCATGTGCATCAACCTCACTAAACTCGACACGTCCATGATCTGTATCTACTGTATCATCATGTGCATCAACCTCACTAAACTCGTCACATAAATGATCTGTATCTACTGTATCATCATGTGCATCAACCTCACTAAACTCGTCACGTCCATGATCTGTATCTACTGTATCATCATGTGCATCAACCTCACTAAACTCATAACGTCCATGATCTGTATCTTTTGTATCATCATGTGCATCAACCTCACTAAACTCGACACGTCCATGATCTGTATCTACTGTATCATCATGTGCATCAACCTCACTAAACTCGACACGTCCATGATCTGTATCTGTTGTGTCATCATGTGCATCAACCTCACTAAACTCGTCACGTCCATGATCTGTATCTACTGTATCATCATGTGCATCAACCTCACTAAACTCGTCACGTCCATTATGTGTATCTACTGTATCATCATGCGCATCAACCTCACTAAACTCGTCACATCCATGATCTGTATCTACTGTATCATCATGTGCATCAACCTCACTAAACTCGTCACATCCATTATCTGTATCTGTTGTGTCATCATGTGCATCAACCTCACTAAACTCGTCACGTCCATGATCTGTATCTACTGTATCATCATGTGCATCAACCTCACTAAACTCGTCACATCCATGATCTGTATCTACTGTATCATCATGTGCATCAACCTCACTAAACTCGACACGTCCATGATCTGTATCTGTTGTGTCATCATGTGCATCAACCTCACTAAACTCGACACGTCCATGATCTGTATCTACTGTATCATCATGTGCATCAACCTCACTAAACTCGACACGTCCATGATCTGAATCTGTTCTGTCATCATGTGCATCAACCTCACTAAACTCGTCACGTCCATGATCTGTATCTACTGTATCATCATGTGCATCAACCTCACTAAACTCGACACGTCCATTATGTGTATCTACTGTATCATCATGCGCATCAACCTCACTAAACTCGTCACATCCATGATCTGTATCTACTGTATCATCATGTGCATCAACCTCACTAAACTCGTCATATCCATTTTCTGTATCTGTTGTGTCATCATGTGCATCAACCTCACTAAACTCGACACGTCCATGATCTGTATCTACTGTATCATCATGTGCATCAACCTCACTAAACTCGTCACGTCCATGATCTGTATCTACTGTATCATCATGTGCATCAACCTCACTAAACTCGACACGTCCATGATCTGTATCTACTGTATCATCATGTGCATCAACCTCACTAAACTCGTCACATAAATGATCTGTATCTACTGTTTCATCATGTGCATCAACCTCACTAAACTCGACACGTCCATGATCTGTATCTACTGTATCATCATGTGCATCAACCTCACTAAACTCGTCACATCCATGATCTGTATCTACAGTGTCATCATGTGCATCAACCTCACTAAACTCGTCACATCCATGATCTGTATCTACTGTATCATCATGTGCATCAACCTCACTAAACTCGACACGTCCATGATCTGTATCTACTGTATCATCATGTGCATCAACCTCACTAAACTCGTCACGTCCATGATCTGTATCTACTGTATCATCATGTGCATCAACCTCACTAAACTCGTCACGTCCATGATCTGTATCTACTGTATCATCATGTGCATCAACCTCACTAAACTCGACACGTCCATGATCTGTATCTACTGTATCATCATGTGCATCAACCTCACTAAACTCGTCACATAAATGATCTGTATCTACTGTATCATCATGTGCATCAACCTCACTAAACTCATCACGTCCATGATCTGTATCTTTTGTATCATCATGTGCATCAACCTCACTAAACTCGACACGTCCATGATCTGTATCTACTGTATCATCATGTGCATCAACCTCACTAAACTCGACACGTCCATGATCTGTATCTGCTGTGTCATCATGTGCATCAACCTCACTAAACTCGACACGTCCATGATCTGAATCTGTTCTGTCATCATGTGCATCAACCTCACTAAACTCGTCACGTCCATGATCTGTATCTACTGTATCATCATGTGCATCAACCTCACTAAACTCGACACGCCCATTATGTTTATCTACTGTATCATCATGCGCATCAACCTCACTAAACTCGTCACATCCATGATCTGTATCTACTGCATCATCATGTGCATCAACCTCACTAAACTCGTCATATCCATTATCAGTATCTGTTGTGTCATCATGTGCATCAACCTCACTAAACTCGACACGTCCATGATCTGTATCTACTGTATCATCATGTGCATCAACCTCACTAAACTCGACACGTCCATGATCTGTATCTACTGTATCATCATGTGCATCAACCTCACTAAACTCGTCACGTCCATGATCTGTATCTACTGTATCATCATGTGCATCAACCTCACTAAACTCGACACGTCCATGATCTGTATCTACTGTATCATCATGTGCATCAACCTCACTAAACTCGTCACATCCATGATCTGTATCTACAGTATCATCATGTGCATCAACCTCACTAAACTCGTCACATAAATGATCTGTGTCTACTGTATCATCATGTGCATCAACCTCACTAAACTCGACACGTCCATGATCTGTATCTACTGTATCATCATGTGCATCAACCTCACTAAACTCGTCACGTCCATGATCTGTATCTACTGTATCATCATGTGCATCAACCTCACTAAACTCGACACGTCCATGATCTGTATCTACTGTATCATCATGTGCATCAACCTCACTAAACTCGACACGTCCATGATCTGTATCTACTGTATCATCATGTGCATCAACCTCACTAAACTCGTCACATAAATGATCTGTATCTACTGTATCATCATGTGCATCAACCTCACTAAACTCGTCACGTCCATGATCTGTATCTACTGTATCATCATGTGCATCAACCTCACTAAACTCATAACGTCCATGATCTGTATCTTTTGTATCATCATGTGCATCAACCTCACTAAACTCGACACGTCCATGATCTGTATCTACTGTATCATCATGTGCATCAACCTCACTAAACTCGACACGTCCATGATCTGTATCTGTTGTGTCATCATGTGCATCAACCTCACTAAACTCGTCACGTCCATGATCTGTATCTACTGTATCATCATGTGCATCAACCTCACTAAACTCGTCACGTCCATTATGTGTATCTACTGTATCATCATGCGCATCAACCTCACTAAACTCGTCACATCCATGATCTGTATCTACTGTATCATCATGTGCATCAACCTCACTAAACTCATCATATCCATTTTCTGTATCTGTTGTGTCATCATGTGCATCAACCTCACTAAACTCGACACGTCCATGATCTGTATCTACTGTATCATCATGTGCATCAACCTCACTAAACTCGTCACGTCCATGATCTGTATCTACTGTATCATCATGTGCATCAACCTCACTAAACTCGACACGTCCATGATCTGTATCTACTGTATCATCATGTGCATCAACCTCACTAAACTCGTCACATAAATGATCTGTATCTACTGTATCATCATGTGCATCAACCTCACTAAACTCGACACGTCCATGATCTGTATCTACTGTATCATCATGTGCATCAACCTCACTAAACTCGTCACATCCATGATCTGTATCTACAGTGTCATCATGTGCATCAACCTCACTAAACTCGTCACATCCATGATCTGTATCTACTGTATCATCATGTGCATCAACCTCACTAAACTCGACACGTCCATGATCTGTATCTACTGTATCATCATGTGCATCAACCTCACTAAACTCGTCACGTCCATGATCTGTATCTACTGTATCATCATGTGCATCAACCTCACTAAACTCGTCACGTCCATGATCTGTATCTACTGTATCATCATGTGCATCAACCTCACTAAACTCGTCACATCCATGATCTGTATCTACTGTATCATCATGTGCATCAACCTCACTAAACTCGACACGTCCATGATCTGTATCTACTGTATCATCATGTGCATCAACCTCACTAAACTCGTCACGTCCATGATCTGTATCTACTGTATCATCATGTGCATCAACCTCACTAAACTCGTCACGTCCATGATCTGTATCTACTGTATCATCATGTGCATCAACCTCACTAAACTCGACACGTCCATGATCTGTATCTACTGTATCATCATGTGCATCAACCTCACTAAACTCGTCACGTCCATGATCTGTATCTACTGTATCATCATGTGCATCAACCTCACTAAACTCGTCACATAAATGATCTGTATCTACTGTATCATCATGTGCATCAACCTCACTAAACTCGTCACGTCCATGATCTGTATCTACTGTATCATCATGTGCATCAACCTCACTAAACTCATAACGTCCATGATCTGTATCTTTTGTATCATCATGTGCATCAACCTCACTAAACTCGACACGTCCATGATCTGTATCTACTGTATCATCATGTGCATCAACCTCACTAAACTCGACACGTCCATGATCTGTATCTGTTGTGTCATCATGTGCATCAACCTCACTAAACTCGTCACGTCCATGATCTGTATCTACTGTATCATCATGTGCATCAACCTCACTAAACTCGTCACGTCCATTATGTGTATCTACTGTATCATCATGCGCATCAACCTCACTAAACTCGTCACATCCATGATCTGTATCTACTGTATCATCATGTGCATCAACCTCACTAAACTCGTCACATCCATTATCTGTATCTGTTGTGTCATCATGTGCATCAACCTCACTAAACTCGTCACGTCCATGATCTGTATCTACTGTATCATCATGTGCATCAACCTCACTAAACTCGTCACATCCATGATCTGTATCTACTGTATCATCATGTGCATCAACCTCACTAAACTCGACACGTCCATGATCTGTATCTGTTGTGTCATCATGTGCATCAACCTCACTAAACTCGACACGTCCATGATCTGTATCTACTGTATCATCATGTGCATCAACCTCACTAAACTCGACACGTCCATGATCTGAATCTGTTCTGTCATCATGTGCATCAACCTCACTAAACTCGTCACGTCCATGATCTGTATCTACTGTATCATCATGTGCATCAACCTCACTAAACTCGACACGTCCATTATGTGTATCTACTGTATCATCATGCGCATCAACCTCACTAAACTCGTCACATCCATGATCTGTATCTACTGTATCATCATGTGCATCAACCTCACTAAACTCGTCATATCCATTTTCTGTATCTGTTGTGTCATCATGTGCATCAACCTCACTAAACTCGACACGTCCATGATCTGTATCTACTGTATCATCATGTGCATCAACCTCACTAAACTCGTCACGTCCATGATCTGTATCTACTGTATCATCATGTGCATCAACCTCACTAAACTCGACACGTCCATGATCTGTATCTACTGTATCATCATGTGCATCAACCTCACTAAACTCGTCACATAAATGATCTGTATCTACTGTTTCATCATGTGCATCAACCTCACTAAACTCGACACGTCCATGATCTGTATCTACTGTATCATCATGTGCATCAACCTCACTAAACTCGTCACATCCATGATCTGTATCTACAGTGTCATCATGTGCATCAACCTCACTAAACTCGTCACATCCATGATCTGTATCTACTGTATCATCATGTGCATCAACCTCACTAAACTCGACACGTCCATGATCTGTATCTACTGTATCATCATGTGCATCAACCTCACTAAACTCGTCACGTCCATGATCTGTATCTACTGTATCATCATGTGCATCAACCTCACTAAACTCGTCACGTCCATGATCTGTATCTACTGTATCATCATGTGCATCAACCTCACTAAACTCGACACGTCCATGATCTGTATCTACTGTATCATCATGTGCATCAACCTCACTAAACTCGTCACATAAATGATCTGTATCTACTGTATCATCATGTGCATCAACCTCACTAAACTCATCACGTCCATGATCTGTATCTTTTGTATCATCATGTGCATCAACCTCACTAAACTCGACACGTCCATGATCTGTATCTACTGTATCATCATGTGCATCAACCTCACTAAACTCGACACGTCCATGATCTGTATCTGCTGTGTCATCATGTGCATCAACCTCACTAAACTCGACACGTCCATGATCTGAATCTGTTCTGTCATCATGTGCATCAACCTCACTAAACTCGTCACGTCCATGATCTGTATCTACTGTATCATCATGTGCATCAACCTCACTAAACTCGACACGCCCATTATGTTTATCTACTGTATCATCATGCGCATCAACCTCACTAAACTCGTCACATCCATGATCTGTATCTACTGCATCATCATGTGCATCAACCTCACTAAACTCGTCATATCCATTATCAGTATCTGTTGTGTCATCATGTGCATCAACCTCACTAAACTCGACACGTCCATGATCTGTATCTACTGTATCATCATGTGCATCAACCTCACTAAACTCGACACGTCCATGATCTGTATCTACTGTATCATCATGTGCATCAACCTCACTAAACTCGTCACGTCCATGATCTGTATCTACTGTATCATCATGTGCATCAACCTCACTAAACTCGACACGTCCATGATCTGTATCTACTGTATCATCATGTGCATCAACCTCACTAAACTCGTCACATCCATGATCTGTATCTACAGTATCATCATGTGCATCAACCTCACTAAACTCGTCACATAAATGATCTGTGTCTACTGTATCATCATGTGCATCAACCTCACTAAACTCGACACGTCCATGATCTGTATCTACTGTATCATCATGTGCATCAACCTCACTAAACTCGTCACGTCCATGATCTGTATCTACTGTATCATCATGTGCATCAACCTCACTAAACTCGACACGTCCATGATCTGTATCTACTGTATCATCATGTGCATCAACCTCACTAAACTCGACACGTCCATGATCTGTATCTACTGTATCATCATGTGCATCAACCTCACTAAACTCGTCACATAAATGATCTGTATCTACTGTATCATCATGTGCATCAACCTCACTAAACTCGTCACGTCCATGATCTGTATCTACTGTATCATCATGTGCATCAACCTCACTAAACTCATAACGTCCATGATCTGTATCTTTTGTATCATCATGTGCATCAACCTCACTAAACTCGACACGTCCATGATCTGTATCTACTGTATCATCATGTGCATCAACCTCACTAAACTCGACACGTCCATGATCTGTATCTGTTGTGTCATCATGTGCATCAACCTCACTAAACTCGTCACGTCCATGATCTGTATCTACTGTATCATCATGTGCATCAACCTCACTAAACTCGTCACGTCCATTATGTGTATCTACTGTATCATCATGCGCATCAACCTCACTAAACTCGTCACATCCATGATCTGTATCTACTGTATCATCATGTGCATCAACCTCACTAAACTCATCATATCCATTTTCTGTATCTGTTGTGTCATCATGTGCATCAACCTCACTAAACTCGACACGTCCATGATCTGTATCTACTGTATCATCATGTGCATCAACCTCACTAAACTCGTCACGTCCATGATCTGTATCTACTGTATCATCATGTGCATCAACCTCACTAAACTCGACACGTCCATGATCTGTATCTACTGTATCATCATGTGCATCAACCTCACTAAACTCGTCACATAAATGATCTGTATCTACTGTATCATCATGTGCATCAACCTCACTAAACTCGACACGTCCATGATCTGTATCTACTGTATCATCATGTGCATCAACCTCACTAAACTCGTCACATCCATGATCTGTATCTACAGTGTCATCATGTGCATCAACCTCACTAAACTCGTCACATCCATGATCTGTATCTACTGTATCATCATGTGCATCAACCTCACTAAACTCGACACGTCCATGATCTGTATCTACTGTATCATCATGTGCATCAACCTCACTAAACTCGTCACGTCCATGATCTGTATCTACTGTATCATCATGTGCATCAACCTCACTAAACTCGTCACGTCCATGATCTGTATCTACTGTATCATCATGTGCATCAACCTCACTAAACTCGACACGTCCATGATCTGTATCTACTGTATCATCATGTGCATCAACCTCACTAAACTCGTCACGTCCATGATCTGTATCTACTGTATCATCATGTGCATCAACCTCACTAAACTCATCACGTCCATGATCTGTATCTTTTGTATCATCATGTGCATCAACCTCACTAAACTCGTCACGTCCATGATCTGTATCTACTGTATCATCATGTGCATCAACCTCACTAAACTCGACACGTCCATGATCTGTATCTACTGTATCATCATGTGCATCAACCTCACTAAACTCGTCACATCCATGATCTGTATCTACAGTATCATCATGTGCATCAACCTCACTAAACTCGTCACATAAATGATCTGTGTCTACTGTATCATCATGTGCATCAACCTCACTAAACTCGACACGTCCATGATCTGTATCTACTGTATCATCATGTGCATCAACCTCACTAAACTCGTCACGTCCATGATCTGTATCTACTGTATCATCATGTGCATCAACCTCACTAAACTCGACACGTCCATGATCTGTATCTACTGTATCATCATGTGCATCAACCTCACTAAACTCGACACGTCCATGATCTGTATCTACTGTATCATCATGTGCATCAACCTCACTAAACTCGTCACATAAATGATCTGTATCTACTGTATCATCATGTGCATCAACCTCACTAAACTCGTCACGTCCATGATCTGTATCTACTGTATCATCATGTGCATCAACCTCACTAAACTCATAACGTCCATGATCTGTATCTTTTGTATCATCATGTGCATCAACCTCACTAAACTCGACACGTCCATGATCTGTATCTACTGTATCATCATGTGCATCAACCTCACTAAACTCGACACGTCCATGATCTGTATCTGTTGTGTCATCATGTGCATCAACCTCACTAAACTCGTCACGTCCATGATCTGTATCTACTGTATCATCATGTGCATCAACCTCACTAAACTCGTCACGTCCATTATGTGTATCTACTGTATCATCATGCGCATCAACCTCACTAAACTCGTCACATCCATGATCTGTATCTACTGTATCATCATGTGCATCAACCTCACTAAACTCGTCACATCCATTATCTGTATCTGTTGTGTCATCATGTGCATCAACCTCACTAAACTCGTCACGTCCATGATCTGTATCTACTGTATCATCATGTGCATCAACCTCACTAAACTCGTCACATCCATGATCTGTATCTACTGTATCATCATGTGCATCAACCTCACTAAACTCGACACGTCCATGATCTGTATCTGTTGTGTCATCATGTGCATCAACCTCACTAAACTCGACACGTCCATGATCTGTATCTACTGTATCATCATGTGCATCAACCTCACTAAACTCGACACGTCCATGATCTGAATCTGTTCTGTCATCATGTGCATCAACCTCACTAAACTCGTCACGTCCATGATCTGTATCTACTGTATCATCATGTGCATCAACCTCACTAAACTCGACACGTCCATTATGTGTATCTACTGTATCATCATGCGCATCAACCTCACTAAACTCGTCACATCCATGATCTGTATCTACTGTATCATCATGTGCATCAACCTCACTAAACTCGTCATATCCATTTTCTGTATCTGTTGTGTCATCATGTGCATCAACCTCACTAAACTCGACACGTCCATGATCTGTATCTACTGTATCATCATGTGCATCAACCTCACTAAACTCGTCACGTCCATGATCTGTATCTACTGTATCATCATGTGCATCAACCTCACTAAACTCGACACGTCCATGATCTGTATCTACTGTATCATCATGTGCATCAACCTCACTAAACTCGTCACATAAATGATCTGTATCTACTGTATCATCATGTGCATCAACCTCACTAAACTCGACACGTCCATGATCTGTATCTACTGTATCATCATGTGCATCAACCTCACTAAACTCGTCACATCCATGATCTGTATCTACAGTGTCATCATGTGCATCAACCTCACTAAACTCGTCACATCCATGATCTGTATCTACTGTATCATCATGTGCATCAACCTCACTAAACTCGACACGTCCATGATCTGTATCTACTGTATCATCATGTGCATCAACCTCACTAAACTCGTCACGTCCATGATCTGTATCTACTGTATCATCATGTGCATCAACCTCACTAAACTCGTCACGTCCATGATCTGTATCTACTGTATCATCATGTGCATCAACCTCACTAAACTCGACACGTCCATGATCTGTATCTACTGTATCATCATGTGCATCAACCTCACTAAACTCGTCACATAAATGATCTGTATCTACTGTATCATCATGTGCATCAACCTCACTAAACTCGTCACGTCCATGATCTGTATCTACTGTATCATCATGTGCATCAACCTCACTAAACTCATCACGTCCATGATCTGTATCTTTTGTATCATCATGTGCATCAACCTCACTAAACTCGACACGTCCATGATCTGTATCTACTGTATCATCATGTGCATCAACCTCACTAAACTCGACACGTCCAAGATCTGTATCTGTTGTGTCATCATGTGCATCAACCTCACTAAACTCGTCACGTCCATGATCTGTATCTACTGTATCATCATGTGCATCAACCTCACTAAACTCGTCACGTCCACTATGTGTATCTACTGTATCATCATCCGCATCAACCTCACTAAACTCGTCACATCCATGATCTGTATCTACTGTATCATCATGTGCATCAACCTCACTAAACTCGTCACATCCATTATCTGTATCTGTTGTGTCATCATGTGCATCAACCTCACTAAACTCGTCACGTCCATGATCTGTATCTACTGTATCATCATGTGCATCAACCTCACTAAACTCGTCACATCCATGATCTGTATCTACTGTATCATCATGTGCATCAACCTCACTAAACTCGTCACGTCCATGATCTGTATCTTTTGTATCATCATGTGCATCAACCTCACTAAACTCGACACGTCCATGATCTGTATCTACTGTGTCATCATGTGCATCAACCTCACTAAACTCGTCACGTCCATGATCTGTATCTGTTGTGTCATCATGTGCATCAACCTCACTAAACTCGTCACGTCCATGATCTGTATCTACTGTATCATCATGTGCATCAACCTCACTAAACTCGACACGTCCATGATCTGTATCTACTGTATCATCATGTGCATCAACCTCACAAAACTCGTCACGTCCATGATCTGTATCTACTGTATCATCATGTGCATCAACCTCACTAAACTCGACACGTCCATGATCTGTATCTACTGTATCATCATGTGCATCAACCTCACTAAACTCGTCACGTCCATGATCTGTATCTACTGTATCATCATGTGCATCAACCTCACTAAACTCGTCACGTCCATGATCTGTATCTACTGTATCATCATGTGCATCAACCTCACTAAACTCGTCACGTCCATGATCTGTATCTACTGTATCATCATGTGCATCAACCTCACAAAACTCGTCACGTCCATGATCTGTATCTACTGTATCATCATGTGCATCAACCTCACTAAACTCGACACGTCCATGATCTGTATCTACTGTATCATCATGTGCATCAACCTCACTAAACTCGTCACGTCCATGATCTGTATCTACTGTATCATCATGTGCATCAACCTCACTAAACTCGTCACGTCCATGATCTGTATCTACTGTATCATCATGTGCATCAACCTCACTAAACTCGTCACATCCATGATCTGTATCTACAGTATCATCATGTGCATCAACCTCACTAAACTCGTCACATCCATGATCTGTATCTACTGTATCATCATGTGCATCAACCTCACTAAACTCGTCACGTCCATGATCTGTATCTTTTGTATCATCATGTGCATCAACCTCACTAAACTCGACACGTCCATGATCTGTATCTACTGTGTCATCATGTGCATCAACCTCACTAAACTCGTCACGTCCATGATCTGTATCTGTTGTGTCATCATGTGCATCAACCTCACTAAACTCGTCACGTCCATGATCTGTATCTACTGTATCATCATGTGCATCAACCTCACTAAACTCGACACGTCCATGATCTGTATCTACTGTATCATCATGTGCATCAACCTCACAAAACTCGTCACGTCCATGATCTGTATCTACTGTATCATCATGTGCATCAACCTCACTAAACTCGACACGTCCATGATCTGTATCTACTGTATCATCATGTGCATCAACCTCACTAAACTCGTCACGTCCATGATCTGTATCTACTGTATCATCATGTGCATCAACCTCACTAAACTCGTCACGTCCATGATCTGTATCTACTGTATCATCATGTGCATCAACCTCACTAAACTCGTCACGTCCATGATCTGTATCTACTGTATCATCATGTGCATCAACCTCACAAAACTCGTCACATAAATGATCTGTATCTACTGTATCATCATGTGCATCAACCTCACTAAACTCGACACGTCCATGATCTGTATCTACTGTATCATCATGTGCATCAACCTCACTAAACTCGTCACGTCCATGATCTGTATCTACTGTATCATCATGTGCATCAACCTCACTAAACGCGTCACGTCCATGATCTGTATCTACTGTATCATCATGTGCATCAACCTCACTAAACTCGTCACATCCATGATCTGTGTCTACAGTATCATCATGTGCATCAACCTCACTAAACTCGTCACATAAATGATCTGTATCTACTGTATCATCATGTGCATCAACCTCACTAAACTCGTCACGTCCATGATCTGTATCTACTGTATCATCATGTGCATCAACCTCACTAAACTCGACACGTCCATGATCTGTATCTACTGTATCATCATGTGCATCAACCTCACTAAACTCGTCACATAAATGATCTGTATCTACTGTATCATCATGTGCATCAACCTCACTAAACTCGTCACATAAATGATCTGTATCTACTGTATCATCATGTGCATCAACCTCACTAAACTCGTCACGTCCATGATCTGTATCTACTGTATCATCATGTGCATCAACCTCACTAAACTCGTCACGTCCATGATCTGTATCTACGGTATCATCATGTGCATCAACCTCACTAAACTCGTCACATCCATGATCTGTATCTACAGTATCATCATGTGCATCAACCTCACTAAACTCGTCACATAAATGATCTGTATCTACTGTATCATCATGTGCATCAACCTCACTAAACTCGACACGTCCATGATCTGTATCTACTGTATCATCATGTGCATCAACCTCACTAAACTCGACACGTCCATGATCTGTATCTACTGTATCATCATGTGCATCAACCTCACTAAACTCGTCACATAAATGATCTGTATCTACTGTATCATCATGTGCATCAACCTCACTAAACTCGACACGTCCATGATCTGTATCTACTGTATCATCATGTGCATCAACCTCACTAAACTCGTCACATCCATTATCTGTATCTGTTGTGTCATCATGTGCATCAACCTCACTAAACTCGTCACGTCCATTAACTGTATCTACTGTATCATCATGTGCATCAACCTCACTAAACTCGTCACATCCATGATCTGTATCTACTGTATCATCATGTGCATCAACCTCACTAAACTCGTCACGTCCATGATCTGTATCTTTTGTATCATCATGTGCATCAACCTCACTAAACTCGACACGTCCATGATCTGTATCTACTCTGTAATCATGTACATCAACCTCACTAAACTCGTCACGTCCATGATCTGTATCTGTTGTGTCATCATGTGCATCAACCTCACTAAACTCGTCACATAAATGATCTGTATCTACTGTATCATCATGTGCATCAACCTCACTAAACTCGTCACATCCATGATCTGTATCTACTGTATCATCATGTGCATCAACCTCACTAAACTCGACACGTCCATGATCTGTATCTGTTGTGTCATCATGTGCATCAACCTCACTAAACTCGACACGTCCATGATCTGTATCTACTGTATCATCATGTGCATCAACCTCACTAAACTCGACACGTCCATGATCTGAATCTGTTCTGTCATCATGTGCATCAACCTCACTAAACTCGTCACGTCCATGATCTGTATCTACTGTATCATCATGTGCATCAACCTCACTAAACTCGACACGTCCATTATGTGTATCTACTGTATCATCATGCGCATCAACCTCACTAAACTCGTCACATCCATGATCTGTATCTACTGTATCATCATGTGCATCAACCTCACTAAACTCGTCATATCCATTTTCTGTATCTGTTGTGTCATCATGTGCATCAACCTCACTAAACTCGACACGTCCATGATCTGTATCTACTGTATCATCATGTGCATCAACCTCACTAAACTCGTCACGTCCATGATCTGTATCTACTGTATCATCATGTGCATCAACCTCACTAAACTCGACACGTCCATGATCTGTATCTACTGTATCATCATGTGCATCAACCTCACTAAACTCGTCACATAAATGATCTGTATCTACTGTATCATCATGTGCATCAACCTCACTAAACTCGACACGTCCATGATCTGTATCTACTGTATCATCATGTGCATCAACCTCACTAAACTCGTCACATCCATGATCTGTATCTACAGTGTCATCATGTGCATCAACCTCACTAAACTCGTCACATCCATGATCTGTATCTACTGTATCATCATGTGCATCAACCTCACTAAACTCGACACGTCCATGATCTGTATCTACTGTATCATCATGTGCATCAACCTCACTAAACTCGTCACGTCCATGATCTGTATCTACTGTATCATCATGTGCATCAACCTCACTAAACTCGTCACGTCCATGATCTGTATCTACTGTATCATCATGTGCATCAACCTCACTAAACTCGACACGTCCATGATCTGTATCTACTGTATCATCATGTGCATCAACCTCACTAAACTCGTCACATAAATGATCTGTATCTACTGTATCATCATGTGCATCAACCTCACTAAACTCGTCACGTCCATGATCTGTATCTACTGTATCATCATGTGCATCAACCTCACTAAACTCATCACGTCCATGATCTGTATCTTTTGTATCATCATGTGCATCAACCTCACTAAACTCGACACGTCCATGATCTGTATCTACTGTATCATCATGTGCATCAACCTCACTAAACTCGACACGTCCAAGATCTGTATCTGTTGTGTCATCATGTGCATCAACCTCACTAAACTCGTCACGTCCATGATCTGTATCTACTGTATCATCATGTGCATCAACCTCACTAAACTCGTCACGTCCACTATGTGTATCTACTGTATCATCATCCGCATCAACCTCACTAAACTCGTCACATCCATGATCTGTATCTACTGTATCATCATGTGCATCAACCTCACTAAACTCGTCACATCCATTATCTGTATCTGTTGTGTCATCATGTGCATCAACCTCACTAAACTCGTCACGTCCATGATCTGTATCTACTGTATCATCATGTGCATCAACCTCACTAAACTCGTCACATCCATGATCTGTATCTACTGTATCATCATGTGCATCAACCTCACTAAACTCGTCACGTCCATGATCTGTATCTTTTGTATCATCATGTGCATCAACCTCACTAAACTCGACACGTCCATGATCTGTATCTACTGTGTCATCATGTGCATCAACCTCACTAAACTCGTCACGTCCATGATCTGTATCTGTTGTGTCATCATGTGCATCAACCTCACTAAACTCGTCACGTCCATGATCTGTATCTACTGTATCATCATGTGCATCAACCTCACTAAACTCGACACGTCCATGATCTGTATCTACTGTATCATCATGTGCATCAACCTCACAAAACTCGTCACGTCCATGATCTGTATCTACTGTATCATCATGTGCATCAACCTCACTAAACTCGACACGTCCATGATCTGTATCTACTGTATCATCATGTGCATCAACCTCACTAAACTCGTCACGTCCATGATCTGTATCTACTGTATCATCATGTGCATCAACCTCACTAAACTCGTCACGTCCATGATCTGTATCTACTGTATCATCATGTGCATCAACCTCACTAAACTCGTCACGTCCATGATCTGTATCTACTGTATCATCATGTGCATCAACCTCACAAAACTCGTCACGTCCATGATCTGTATCTACTGTATCATCATGTGCATCAACCTCACTAAACTCGACACGTCCATGATCTGTATCTACTGTATCATCATGTGCATCAACCTCACTAAACTCGTCACGTCCATGATCTGTATCTACTGTATCATCATGTGCATCAACCTCACTAAACTCGTCACGTCCATGATCTGTATCTACTGTATCATCATGTGCATCAACCTCACTAAACTCGTCACATCCATGATCTGTATCTACAGTATCATCATGTGCATCAACCTCACTAAACTCGTCACATCCATGATCTGTATCTACTGTATCATCATGTGCATCAACCTCACTAAACTCGTCACGTCCATGATCTGTATCTTTTGTATCATCATGTGCATCAACCTCACTAAACTCGACACGTCCATGATCTGTATCTACTGTGTCATCATGTGCATCAACCTCACTAAACTCGTCACGTCCATGATCTGTATCTGTTGTGTCATCATGTGCATCAACCTCACTAAACTCGTCACGTCCATGATCTGTATCTACTGTATCATCATGTGCATCAACCTCACTAAACTCGACACGTCCATGATCTGTATCTACTGTATCATCATGTGCATCAACCTCACAAAACTCGTCACGTCCATGATCTGTATCTACTGTATCATCATGTGCATCAACCTCACTAAACTCGACACGTCCATGATCTGTATCTACTGTATCATCATGTGCATCAACCTCACTAAACTCGTCACGTCCATGATCTGTATCTACTGTATCATCATGTGCATCAACCTCACTAAACTCGTCACGTCCATGATCTGTATCTACTGTATCATCATGTGCATCAACCTCACTAAACTCGTCACGTCCATGATCTGTATCTACTGTATCATCATGTGCATCAACCTCACAAAACTCGTCACATAAATGATCTGTATCTACTGTATCATCATGTGCATCAACCTCACTAAACTCGACACGTCCATGATCTGTATCTACTGTATCATCATGTGCATCAACCTCACTAAACTCGTCACGTCCATGATCTGTATCTACTGTATCATCATGTGCATCAACCTCACTAAACGCGTCACGTCCATGATCTGTATCTACTGTATCATCATGTGCATCAACCTCACTAAACTCGTCACATCCATGATCTGTGTCTACAGTATCATCATGTGCATCAACCTCACTAAACTCGTCACATAAATGATCTGTATCTACTGTATCATCATGTGCATCAACCTCACTAAACTCGTCACGTCCATGATCTGTATCTACTGTATCATCATGTGCATCAACCTCACTAAACTCGACACGTCCATGATCTGTATCTACTGTATCATCATGTGCATCAACCTCACTAAACTCGTCACATAAATGATCTGTATCTACTGTATCATCATGTGCATCAACCTCACTAAACTCGTCACATAAATGATCTGTATCTACTGTATCATCATGTGCATCAACCTCACTAAACTCGTCACGTCCATGATCTGTATCTACTGTATCATCATGTGCATCAACCTCACTAAACTCGTCACGTCCATGATCTGTATCTACGGTATCATCATGTGCATCAACCTCACTAAACTCGTCACATCCATGATCTGTATCTACAGTATCATCATGTGCATCAACCTCACTAAACTCGTCACATAAATGATCTGTATCTACTGTATCATCATGTGCATCAACCTCACTAAACTCGACACGTCCATGATCTGTATCTACTGTATCATCATGTGCATCAACCTCACTAAACTCGACACGTCCATGATCTGTATCTACTGTATCATCATGTGCATCAACCTCACTAAACTCGTCACATAAATGATCTGTATCTACTGTATCATCATGTGCATCAACCTCACTAAACTCGACACGTCCATGATCTGTATCTACTGTATCATCATGTGCATCAACCTCACTAAACTCGTCACATCCATTATCTGTATCTGTTGTGTCATCATGTGCATCAACCTCACTAAACTCGTCACGTCCATTAACTGTATCTACTGTATCATCATGTGCATCAACCTCACTAAACTCGTCACATCCATGATCTGTATCTACTGTATCATCATGTGCATCAACCTCACTAAACTCGTCACGTCCATGATCTGTATCTTTTGTATCATCATGTGCATCAACCTCACTAAACTCGACACGTCCATGATCTGTATCTACTCTGTAATCATGTACATCAACCTCACTAAACTCGTCACGTCCATGATCTGTATCTGTTGTGTCATCATGTGCATCAACCTCACTAAACTCGTCACATAAATGATCTGTATCTACTGTATCATCATGTGCATCAACCTCACTAAACTCGACACGTCCATGATCTGTATCTACTGTATCATCATGTGCATCAACCTCACTAAACTCGTCACGTCCATGATCTGTATCTACTGTATCATCATGTGCATCAACCTCACTAAACTCGTCACGTCCATGATCTGTATCTACTGTATCATCATGTGCATCAACCTCACTAAACTCGTCACGTCCATGATCTGTATCTACTGTATCATCATGTGCATCAACCTCACTAAACTCGTCACGTCCATGATCTGTATCTACTGTATCATCATGTGCATCAACCTCACTAAACTCGTCACGTCCATGATCTGTATCTACTGTATCATCATGTGCATCAACCTCACTAAACTCGTCACGTCCATGATCTGTATCTACTGTATCATCATGTGCATCAACCTCACTAAACTCGACACGTCCATGATCTGTATCTACTGTATCATCATGTGCATCAACCTCACTAAACTCGTCACGTCCATGATCTGTATCTGTTGTGTCATCATGTGCATCAACCTCACTAAACTCGTCACGTCCATGATCTGTATCTACTGTATCATCATGTGCATCAACCTCACTAAACTCGACACGTCCATGATCTGTATCTACTGTATCATCATGTGC
Organism: Haliotis asinina; assembly: GCF_037392515.1. Taxonomy (NCBI): domain Eukaryota; kingdom Metazoa; phylum Mollusca; class Gastropoda; order Lepetellida; family Haliotidae; genus Haliotis; species Haliotis asinina. The sequence goes on from NW_027133902.1 coordinate 308,046, forward strand.
ATCAACCTCACAAAACTCGTCACGTCCATGATCTGTATCTACTGTATCATCATGTGCATCAACCTCACTAAACTCGACACGTCCATGATCTGTATCTACTGTATCATCATGTGCATCAACCTCACTAAACTCGTCACGTCCATGATCTGTATCTACTGTATCATCATGTGCATCAACCTCACTAAACTCGTCACGTCCATGATCTGTATCTACTGTATCATCATGTGCATCAACCTCACTAAACTCGTCACATAAATGATCTGTATCTACTGTATCATCATGTGCATCAACCTCACTAAACTCGACACGTCCATGATCTGTATCTACTGTATCATCATGTGCATCAACCTCACTAAACTCGTCACGTCCATGATCTGTATCTACTGTATCATCATGTGCATCAACCTCACTAAACTCGTCACGTCCATGATCTGTATCTACTGTATCATCATGTGCATCAACCTCACTAAACTCGACACGTCCATGATCTGTATCTACTGTATCATCATGTGCATCAACCTCACTAAACTCGTCACGTCCATGATCTGTATCTACTGTATCATCATGTGCATCAACCTCACTAAACTCGTCACGTCCATGATCTGTATCTACAGTATCATCATGTCCATCAACCTCACTAAACTCGTCACGTCCATGATCTGTATCTACTGTATCATCATGTGCATCAACCTCACTAAACTCGTCACGTCCATGATCTGTATCTACTGTATCATCATGTGCATCAACCTCACTAAACTCGTCACGTCCATGATCTGTATCTACTGTATCATCATGTGCATCAACCTCACTAAACTCGACACGTCCATGATCTGTATCTACTGTATCATCATGTGCATCAACCTCACTAAACTCGTCACGTCCATGATCTGTATCTGTTGTGTCATCATGTGCATCAACCTCACTAAACTCGTCACGTCCATGATCTGTATCTACTGTATCATCATGTGCATCAACCTCACTAAACTCGACACGTCCATGATCTGTATCTACTGTATCATCATGTGCATCAACCTCACAAAACTCGTCACGTCCATGATCTGTATCTACTGTATCATCATGTGCATCAACCTCACTAAACTCGACACGTCCATGATCTGTATCTACTGTATCATCATGTGCATCAACCTCACTAAACTCGTCACGTCCATGATCTGTATCTACTGTATCATCATGTGCATCAACCTCACTAAACTCGACACGTCCATGATCTGTATCTACTGTATCATCATGTGCATCAACCTCACTAAACTCGTCACATAAATGATCTGTATCTACTGTATCATCATGTGCATCAACCTCACTAAACTCGACACGTCCATGATCTGTATCTACTGTATCATCATGTGCATCAACCTCACTAAACTCGTCACGTCCATGATCTGTATCTACTGTATCATCATGTGCATCAACCTCACTAAACTCGTCACGTCCATGATCTGTATCTACTGTATCATCATGTGCATCAACCTCACTAACTCGACACGTCCATGATCTGTATCTACTGTATCATCATGTGCATCAACCTCACTAAACTCGTCACGTCCATGATCTGTATCTACTGTATCATCATGTGCATCAACCTCACTAAACTCGTCACGTCCATGATCTGTATCTACAGTATCATCATGTCCATCAACCTCACTAAACTCGTCACGTCCATGATCTGTATCTACTGTATCATCATGTGCATCAACCTCACTAAACTCGTCACGTCCATGATCTGTATCTACTGTATCATCATGTGCATCAACCTCACTAAACTCGTCACGTCCATGATCTGTATCTACTGTATCATCATGTGCATCAACCTCACTAAACTCGACACGTCCATGATCTGTATCTACTGTATCATCATGTGCATCAACCTCACTAAACTCGTCACGTCCATGATCTGTATCTACTGTATCATCATGTGCATCAACCTCACTAAACTCGTCACGTCCATGATCTGTATCTACAGTATCATCATGTCCATCAACCTCACTAAACTCGTCACGTCCATGATCTGTATCTACTGTATCATCATGTGCATCAACCTCACTAAACTCGTCACGTCCATGATCTGTATCTACTGTATCATCATGTGCATCAACCTCACTAAACTCGACACGTCCATGATCTGTATCTACTGTATCATCATGTGCATCAACCTCACTAAACTCGTCACGTCCATGATCTGTATCTGTTGTGTCATCATGTGCATCAACCTCACTAAACTCGTCACGTCCATGATCTGTATCTACTGTATCATCATGTGCATCAACCTCACTAAACTCGACACGTCCATGATCTGTATCTACTGTATCATCATGTGCATCAACCTCACAAAACTCGTCACGTCCATGATCTGTATCTACTGTATCATCATGTGCATCAACCTCACCAAACTCGACACGTCCATGATCTGTATCTACTGTATCATCATGTGCATCAACCTCACTAAACTCGTCACGTCCATGATCTGTATCTACTGTATCATCATGTGCATCAACCTCACTAAACTCGTCACGTCCATGATCTGTATCTACTGTATCATCATGTGCATCAACCTCACTAAACTCGTCACATAAATGATCTGTATCTACTGTATCATCATGTGCATCAACCTCACTAAACTCGACACGTCCATGATCTGTATCTACTGTATCATCATGTGCATCAACCTCACTAAACTCGTCACGTCCATGATCTGTATCTACTGTATCATCATGTGCATCAACCTCACTAAACTCGTCACGTCCATGATCTGTATCTACTGTATCATCATGTGCATCAACCTCACTAAACTCGTCACATCCATGATCTGTATCTACAGTATCATCATGTGCATCAACCTCACTAAACTCGTCACATAAATGATCTGTATCTACTGTATCATCATGTGCATCAACCTCACTAAACTCGTCACGTCCATGATCTGTATCTACTGTATCATCATGTGCATCAACCTCACTAAACTCGACACGTCCATGATCTGTATCTACTGTATCATCATGTGCATCAACCTCACTAAACTCGTCACATAAATGATCTGTATCTACTGTATCATCATGTGCATCAACCTCACTAAACTCGACACGTCCATGATCTGTATCTACTGTATCATCATGTGCATCAACCTCACTAAACTCGTCACGTCCATGATCTGTATATACTGTATCATCATGTGCATCAACCTCACTAAACTCGTCACGTCCATGATCTGTATCTACGGTATCATCATGTGCATCAACCTCACTAAACTCGTCACATCCATGATCTGTATCTACAGTATCATCATGTGCATCAACCTCACTAAACTCGTCACATAAATGATCTGTATCTACTGTATCATCATGTGCATCAACCTCACTAAACTCGACACGTCCATGATCTGTATCTACTGTATCATCATGTGCATCAACCTCACTAAACTCGTCACATAAATGATCTGTATCTACTGTATCATCATGTGCATCAACCTCACTAAACTCGACACGTCCATGATCTGTATCTACTGTATCATCATGTGCATCAACCTCACTAAACTCGTCACGTCCATGATCTGTATCTACTGTATCATCATGTGCATCAACCTCACTAAACTCGTCACGTCCATGATCTGTATCTACTGTATCATCATGTGCATCAACCTCACTAAACTCGTCACATCCATGATCTGTATCTACAGTATCATCATGTGCATCAACCTCACTAAACTCGTCACATAAATGATCTGTATCTACTGTATCATCATGTGCATCAACCTCACTAAACTCGTCACGTCCATGATCTGTATCTACTGTATCATCATGTGCATCAACCTCACTAAACTCGACACGTCCATGATCTGTATCTACTGTATCATCATGTGCATCAACCTCACTAAACTCGTCACATAAATGATCTGTATCTACTGTATCATCATGTGCATCAACTTCACTAAACTCGACACGTCCATGATCTGTATCTACTGTATCATCATGTGCATCAACCTCACTAAACTCGTCACGTCCATGATCTGTATCTACTGTATCATCATGTGCATCAACCTCACTAAACTCGTCACGTCCATGATCTGTATCTACGGTATCATCATGTGCATCAACCTCACTAAACTCGTCACATCCATGATCTGTATCTACAGTATCATCATGTGCATCAACCTCACTAAACTCGTCACATAAATGATCTGTATCTACTGTATCATCATGTGCATCAACCTCACTAAACTCGACACGTCCATGATCTGTATCTACTGTATCATCATGTGCATCAACCTCACTAAACTCGTCACGTCCATGATCTGTATCTACTGTATCATCATGTGCATCAACCTCACTAAACTCGTCACGTCCATGATCTGTATCTACTGTATCATCATGTGCATCAACCTCACTAAACTCGACACGTCCATGATCTGTATCTACTGTATCATCATGTGCATCAACCTCACTAAACTCGTCACATAAATGATCTGTATCTACTGTATCATCATGTGCATCAACCTCACTAAACTCGTCACGTCCATGATCTGTATCTACTGTATCATCATGTGCATCAACCTCACTAAACTCGTCACGTCCATGATCTGTATCTTTTGTATCATCATGTGCATCAACCTCACTAAACTCGACACGTCCATGATCTGTATCTACTGTATCATCATGTGCATCAACCTCACTAAACTCGTCACGTCCATGATCTGTATCTGTTGTGTCATCATGTGCATCAACCTCACTAAACTCGTCACATCCATGATCTGTATCTACTGTATCATCATGTGCATCAACCTCACTAAACTCGTCACGTCCATTATGTGTATCTACTGTATCATCATGCGCATCAACCTCACTAAACTCGTCACGTCCATGATCTGTATCTACTGTATCATCATGTGCATCAACCTCACTAAACTCGACACGTCCATGATCTGTATCTACTGTATCATCATGTGCATCAACCTCACTAAACTCGTCACATAAATGATCTGTATCTACTGTATCATCATGTGCATCAACCTCACTAAACTCGTCACGTCCATGATCTGTATCTACTGTATCATCATGTGCATCAACCTCACTAAACTCGTCACATAAATGATCTGTATCTACTGTATCATCATGTGCATCAACCTCACTAAACTCGACACGTCCATGATCTGTATCTACTGTATCATCATGTGCATCAACCTCACTAAACTCGTCACGTCCATGATCTGTATCTACTGTATCATCATGTGCATCAACCTCACTAAACTCGTCACGTCCATGATCTGTATCTACTGTATCATCATGTGCATCAACCTCACTAAACTCGTCACATCCATGATCTGTATCTACAGTATCATCATGTGCATCAACCTCACTAAACTCGTCACATAAATGATCTGTATCTACTGTATCATCATGTGCATCAACCTCACTAAACTCGTCACGTCCATGATCTGTATCTACTGTATCATCATGTGCATCAACCTCACTAAACTCGACACGTCCATGATCTGTATCTACTGTATCATCATGTGCATCAACCTCACTAAACTCGTCACATAAATGATCTGTATCTACTGTATCATCATGTGCATCAACCTCACTAAACTCGTCACGTCCATGATCTGTATCTACGGTATCATCATGTGCATCAACCTCACTAAACTCGTCACATCCATGATCTGTATCTACAGTATCATCATGTGCATCAACCTCACTAAACTCGTCACATAAATGATCTGTATCTACTGTATCATCATGTGCATCAACCTCACTAAACTCGACACGTCCATGATCTGTATCTACTGTATCATCATGTGCATCAACCTCACTAAACTCGTCACGTCCATGATCTGTATCTACTGTATCATCATGTGCATCAACCTCACTAAACTCGTCACGTCCATGATCTGTATCTACTGTATCATCATGTGCATCAACCTCACTAAACTCGACACGTCCATGATCTGTATCTACTGTATCATCATGTGCATCAACCTCACTAAACTCGTCACGTAAATGATCTGTATCTACTGTATCATCATGTGCATCAACCTCACTAAACTCGTCACGTCCATGATCTGTATCTACTGTATCATCATGTGCATCAACCTCACTAAACTCGTCACGTCCAT